>NC_057408.1:50717206-50761130 GCF_019320065.1 Cervus canadensis
AGAGACTACTACCAGCAGCTCTATGCCAATAAAATGGACAACTTGGATGAAATGGACAAATTCTTAGAAAAGTATAACTTTCCAAAACTGAACCAGGAAGAAATAGAAGATCTTAACAGACCCATCACAAGCAAGGAAATCAAAACAGTAATCAAAAATCTTCCAGCAAACAAAAGCCCAGGACCAGATGGCTTCACAGCTGAATTCTACCAAAAATTTAGAGAAGAGCTAACACCTATCTTACTCAAACTCTTCCAGAAAATTGCAGATGAAGGTAAGCTTCCAAACTCATTCTATGAGGTCACCATCACCCTGATTCCAAAACCAGACAAAGATATCACAAAAAAGGAAAACTACAGGCCAATATCACTGATGAACATAGATGCAAAAATCCTTAACAAAATTCTAGCAAACAGAATCCAACAACATATTAAAAAAGTCATACACCATGACCAAGTGGGCTTTATCCCAGGAATGCAAGGATTCTTTAATATCCGTAGACCTTGTTTCTTATGTCATTACCTTGGTCAGATTCTTGCTCTACTGAAGTGTTAAGAGTCTGATGGGCCTGGGTGACCATGGGCAAAATTATTGGCATTCTCAGACCAGTTTCTTCTTGTGTAAACATGGAAAAATAATACTTTGTAAGTTCGTGGTTAGGAATAAACTGGGTAATACTCAAGTTGAACTCAACTCTAGCTAAGAGAAAATTGCACATCTTGACAACTCCGACCACTTTTATGCCTGGGGGTGGGGATGGGGAAGTAGGTGAGAAATTTATTCGAAAGTAATCTCTTTCTTACATTTTCTACCAGGATAATTAGGTAACTTTTAAAAATTAAAACTACTAAAGGGTAGGACTTGAAATTTGTCCTTTAAAACGGCTTCTGATGACTGATTAGTTTTTAATTTATTTATTTTAATTGGAGGCTAATTACTTTACAATATTGTAGTGGCTTTTGCCATACATTGACATGAATCATGTCATGTCATATCATGATTTGATAATTTAGACAAATTGTGGCATTTTAATTCCAATATTTGGGGAGGGAGAATAATCCCTTAAAATACTATTCACTGTTGAGGCTCTGAGGCATGAGGTTGTCCTGCTTTACAAAATCCAGAAGAATTCCATTTCCAAACTTTGGCTAGATTTGGGGTTATCTGACTGTTTACAATGTCTCCATGGTGATTTTCCAACATATTTCACACTTAATCTTAAAATGAGTGTTTTCTGCCACATCTTCCACCCACTCTTTTCTCTTGTAGAAACTGTTTTGGGTGATACATAATAGTTAAATATATTCATATATATTCTGGCAGTTATGTTTACAAACAGATATAATTGTCTAACAAGATGGTTCATTATTTCTGAGATTAAATCTTACTAATGAATTAGTTTTTAAAAACAAAAATTTAAACAAGTTTTTTTCACACATCACCTTCCTTGTATTAATGATGATAAATAAGTATCACTAATCCAATACGTGATATTTATGCCAGTAAATATTGGAAAAAACATAAGACATATTCTTTAACACTAAGTTGTAGTAACAATAGCAAGCATATAATTAGTGCTTACGATGAGTTAAATGCTAGGCATTATTTGACTTAAGCCTGCCTCACAATAACACTCTGAGGGAAGCAGTTTTCTCATTCTGAATTTACAGATGAGGAGATTAAATTCTAGAGAGGTAAGTACATTTCCCAAAGGAACCCAGTCACTATGTGGTGGATATGAACCTGGAATCACTTTCTGAATCATTTTGCTCCCAAAGTCAGCATTTTTAAGATCTCTGTGTTTTGTCTCTTAGTATTCTCTATATAGGCAGCTTTCTTTGATCTTTAAGTTGTCTGGAAGCTGTGTTGAAAAAAAATCAATTGTGGGTGAGAATAGATTTTTGTATTCAAATTCTTTTACTGAATGTTTTTGCTATAAGTATACTGATAGCATTTCTGTTCATTGCCCTTGTTGGTGCAGTCAGAGATGGCATTCTGAGAGAGTCCTTTTTGCTATTCCTTGGGACCTATCTTTCTTATTCAAGAGGCAATTCATCTTGTATTTCCTTTTTTGTAGAATAAGGTATTTTCCTTCACTGTACCGTGCAAAAGCCCAGAAATGCACTAAGAGCATTAACCAAACAATTCATGATGATCTTAAACACTGCTACTATAGATAAGGCATCCAGAGAGGCCACGAGGACATGCATCCCAACCAGAAGGGGAAATTCTGGGGAGGACTCTGCCTACTGACATTCCTGCTTTTAGTCTTGAAAGAGATAGGATGCTGGTCTAGGAATGAAGAAATGTGGATTTTAGTACCAAATCTATCAATGAATCCTCTTGGGGCTACAGGCAAATTGTTTAATCACCGATTTTCTCTTTCATGAAACAGAGATAACAATGGTTGCCTAACCAGAGAATTGTCTCTGGTTGGTAGCAGGAGAGGAAGTCAGAAAGATTCCAGGTATGAGATGGATTAAACATGGCCTAGCTACCTTAGAAGATGAAGGGGCTATGCGGCAAGAAATGTAGGTAGCCTCTGGGAGCTGAGAGTAGCCCCAGATGATAGTCAGTAAGAAAACATACACTTCAGTCTTACAATTGCAAGGAACTAAATTCTGCCAGCAACCTGAATAAGCTTAGAAGTGAATTCTTCCCTAGAGTTGCCTGGCTGACAACTTGATGTCAGTCCAGTTAAGACCTGACTAATCGAATCTGCCTAGACTGACGTACAGAACTATGAGCGGATAAATGGTTGCTATAGTTTCTATTGCTATGTAATAATAGACAATTAACTTTTGCTTTTGTATATGTTTCTAGATTCAATTCCCCCCTCCCCCCATTTTGACTCCACTGATTTCCTTTGCCACTGAAAACTGTCTTCTGTCTTTCTTACAGCTATGATTAGGTGCTCAGTCACGTCCGACTCTTTGCGACCTCATGGACTGCAGTCCTCCAGGTTCCTCTGTCCTTGGGGATTCTCCAGGCAAGAATACTGGAACAGGTTGCCATCCCTCCTCCAGGGTATCTTCCCAACCCAGGGATCAAACACAGGTCTCCTGCATTGAGATGGATTCTTCACTCTCTGAGCCATCAGGGAAACTATGATTAGTCGTTGTTTTTCTGTTGGCTTCATCTGTCATGAATAAATCTCATTTTTAATATGAATGAGAAGACTCATGCATTCTTTCATCCAACACATAGTCATTAAGTGTCTGTTATGTGCCTGAGCTCTAGCTATTAGGGATAGAATAATAAGTAAAAACTACATTGTCCTTGTTCTTGTGGAATTTACGTTCTAGTAGATAAAGTAAGTATTGGTTTGGCCAAAAATTTCATTTGGGTTTTTATATAGTTTCCATAATATCTTGTAGAAAAACCTGAATAAAATTTTTGGCCAAACCAATGATAAATAAATACAAACTATAACGTTGGATATTATGAAGTTTAAGAAAGTGTGGTTACAGAGGTAGTCAGTAGTCAGATATATTTGGCTGTGGTATGGAATTTAGATTTTATTGTGAGGTTATTGGATGGTTTTGAGGAAGGGAATGACCAGATCAGTTTTTTTGTTTTTTTTTTTTGGTAAAAGGATCACTTTGGGTGCTCAGTGGTTAATAGCCAAATTGGAAAGTGGGTTTGGAAAGGTAGGTGGGAAGGCAATAAAAGACATGGTGGGAAGTCACCCCCCAGCACCAGGTGGGAGTGGTGGAGGTGATGAGAAATGATTGAATCTGGAATATATGTGAAGATACAAGAGGCTTACAAACAGAAAACAAATCTTCAGTTCTCAAAGAGATGAGAGATGGTTCTTGAGTGATCTGCTCATCTCCTTAACTCCCTATGGATCAAGTACTCGCTCCTGCCCTCCAGAGGGCATTCAAGAGATTCCAGTGTTTTTGCTTGTTTGTTTGTTTTAATGTTTATCTATTTATTTGACTGTGATGGTTCTTTGTTGCAGCACTAGAACTCTTAGTTGTGGCATCTAGTTTCCTGCTAGGGATTAAACCCTGGCCCCCTGCATTGACAGGACAGAGTCTTAGCCACTGGACCACCAGGGAAGTCCCAAGAGATTCCAGTTTTGACTCAGCGTTTCACATATATGATCCCAGTTACTCTTTAAAACAGTCATGGGAAGTAGGTATCTTTACCCAAAATTATTATATATTATGGCTCTTCAGAGTTGTTTGAGAATAGAATAAATTGTGTGTGTGTGTGTAGTAGCATTTAATGATGAGTTGCATCTGTAAGTGCTATTCTACTTGGGAAACATACCACATACTTTTGCTTTCAAGTTCTGATTTTTTTGTTTTGTTTTGATATATAGTTCCTGATCCTGATATCAGAGACCAAAAAGCATCAAGAGTGGGTAACCTGGAAAAAAAAAAAAGAGTGGATAATCTAGTGGAGTCCATGGATTCAGGAAAGGGGTTTTTACTTTTGGAATTTTCTTCTGCATTTAAAACATTAGATTATGGCCCAGAGTAGGGACTGTCACTAGCTCTATTTCCAGTTTCCTTAAGCATGGTGCCACCAGAGCAATGAAGAGCATCTTAAGAGATTATGCTGAATAATGCTGGAGTCAGAGATAGTCTTTGTAGAACTCCTATCTGAGAGCAGAATGTTATTTTGGGTTTCCATTTCTGACATTTGATTTTGAAAGCTTTGTAACATGCAAGTAATGGTGCCTAAATGTCTAAAATGATCAATGATCAATTCTACACAATTCTTTTAAAGCTTAGTTTTTTATGTTGAAACCATAATGGAAAAGAATGCTTAAGAAAAGAATGTGTATATATGTATAACTGAGTCACTTGGCTGTATTGCAGAGATTGGCACAACATTATAAATCAACTATACTTCAATTTAAAAAAACCTATTTATTTAATGAAGAAAATGAAACCCAAATATATTATGTCAATCCCTTGACATGTTTTTAGCATATGAAGAGGGGAACTTTTGTTTTTCAAACAATTATTGTGAAAGCCTACCATGCACTAGTCAATGTGCCAAAAACTAAGACTATGCAAGTAAGTCAGAGACCCAATCCTTGCCTTCATGGACCTTTGAGTTTAGTAGAATGAGGCATCTTCAATCAAGTGCTCACAGACATAAGTGTATAGTTGTAAACTGAGATACACCGTGAAGGAACAAACAGTAGAAAGGTTACTTTCATACTGACTATGAGTAAAATCTTGCTGAATGTATATTTATATCCTGAGAAGATTTGAAAAAAGAGAAATAGGGGCTATTAATTTGGAAGCTTCATTTTAAACCAAACAATGATTATTTCCTCACTGTGCATTTCCAATGCACAACCTCAGCATTTGGCCTCCTTTGTATTCTATAATGTTGCTACCGTATCACTGAACAAGCGCGGCACACAGCCTGCATTTACTTATTAACCATGGCATTTTTATGTCTTCATTCATTTATTCATTCATCCATTATACTTTCCAAAGAAATTCTATCATCTTTTCTGCAAAATTGTTAGCCTTTGGGTAAATCTCAAAGCTATATTATGAGAATAAAAATGACAGTTGTCATTAATTACATTCCTATCCTGTGCCAGACAAATATATATAGATATATAATAACATTAATTATTAATGCTTACAGATACTTAACATTTACAAGTAATTAATAATATATTCTATAATAATAAAATGTACCATATCATATATATATATAAAATCTCCTTTAATTCTTTTAGCAACCTTGATATGTAGATATCAGCCTTATTTAAAATGAAGAAATGAGGCCCAGAGAAGCCTCATTGCTTGAGGCCAAGCACATGGTAATTGTTATACCTACATTTCAAATCAGGTTGATCCATTTATAAAATCTGTATCTTTTTATTACACTGTTTTAGCAAGGACAATGATAACCGTATGGTGGTTTAGTCACTAAGTCATGTCTGACTCTTGCTACCCTACGGACTGCAACCCTCCAGGCTCCTCTGCCCACGGGATTTCTCAAGCAAGAATACTGGAGTGGGTTGCCATTTCCTTCACCAGAAGAATCTTCCCAACCCAAGAATCAAACCAAGTCTCCTGCATTGCAGGCAGATTCTTTACCGACTGAGCCACCAGGGAAGCCCATTATACATATAATAGTTATATTACAAGGTGGTATATGATGAGTACCATGCTCCAACTTAAGGATTATAAATGGCAGGGCTGCATTTTTAGCTGAAGTAACCACGTTGAACCCACTTATCGCTATTTGCCAGTTTTCTGAATCTGCCATGTTGTCTTTAGGCCTCTCTACCCAGGACAATATTATCTCCCTCCGCTTTGTGCAAGAACCTGAGAATGATTACAAATCAACCGGAAAAAAGGTACTGCTGGCCCTTGAAGTGTTCTCTGTTAACTTTCTTTCTTTTTTAAAATTAATTTGTTTATTTTAATTGGAGGCTTATTACTTTACAATATTGTAGTGGTTTTTGCCATACATTGACATAAATCATCCCCTCTCCCACCTCCCTTGTTAAAAAGTTTTATCGTGACTGTACCAGACCGATTTGCAGTCTTTTTTAATATTTCACTTCAGTTTTTTAAACAGAGAAGTGGCTTAGCAGTAAAGAATCTGCCTGCAATGCAGGAGACGCAGGAGACGTGGGTTTGACCCTTTGGTTGGGAATATATCCAGGAGAAGGAGATGGCAACCCACTCCAGTATTCTTGCTGGGGGAATCCCATGGACAAAGGAAGCTGGTGGACTACAGTCTGTGGGGTTGCAGAGGTTTGAACACCACTGAGCAACGAAGCATGCGCAAGCACTATTTGTGAATCAAGGCTGTTCCAGCGTGTCAGATAGGTCTGCAGGGTCACTTTCTTGTTTTTAGAGTAATGCCGTACTTGATGACTCCACTCCCAACTTTACTGTCCATTTAGGAGTCTCATGAAGATGCGTCTGCATCCTGTCAGCTGGTGCCAGCTGCTGAGGCAAATGGCCATGTGGGCTCAAACTGTGTCTTTCCAGCCTTTCATCAAATTAGGATCACTCTTTGGTGTATGCCATGTAATAGGCACTCTCAAGTAGCCTGTGTTTGTAGACATATTAACTCAAACACCATGACTAGAGTGGAGAAAAAAAGAATGGTCAATTAATACACTGCCATTTTGCAGAACGACTAAAAACTTCTTAAATTCAACAAATATTTAGACCAGAGTTGACAGTGAAAGCTATTGTTAACAATGTCCCCACTTCCTTGTGATTGTCCCTGAATTTCTTACCCTTCTCCAGAGGCCCATGGTTTCCTGAATAATTAATCAGTGCTCCAAGGCATAAAATGAGCATCAGATGTTTCAATCAGTGGGTTTCAAATTGAATCAGAAGCTGTCACCCACATTTGATTCTTGAGCAACTGAAGTAGTGCTGGTTCATTATTTTAAAATATTTAATCTGTAACACATAATCAATGATTTGATTAATAATTAATAGTGATAATTGTATTAATAATTGTAGATGTGCTTTTTTGTTCATTTCAATGAGGAATAATTTTTAAAGTCTTTATTCTATTAGTGAACTTACAGTTTCACATTGGTGTTAGATATTATAAGAATAAGTTATTGATAACTACTAAAAAGGAAATATAGAACCAGATGTATCTGAAGTCCTCAAGAAATTGATGCTATGTATTTATTTTACTTTTTATTTTTAAATAAAATTTGTGTATATTTAAGATGTACAGCATGATGATTTGATCTAAATATACTCTTCGCTTTGCCCAACCTGCTTCTCTCACTCTTGTAGGCACTGCTCCAGAGGATAAACCATTAAACCTTTTGCATGTGCATGTGTGATAAGTTGCTTTAGTCATGTCTGACACTTTGTGACCTCCTTGGACTGCAGCGCACCAGGCTCCTCTGTTCATGGGATTCTCCAGGCAAGAATACTGGAGTGGGTTGCCATTTCCTCCTCCAGGGGATCTTCCCTACCCAGGGATCAAACCCACATCTCTTGTGCCTCCTGCATTGGCAGGTGAGTTCTTTACCACTAGCACCACCTGGGAAGCCCAAACCTTCTGCATACAAAATCTTCATTTGAGTCTATGTTCTAGAAAATCTGACCTGAGACAGTAGATATGTAGATTTTACCAAGGCTTAGTTTGGCTGGTGGAACTTTGGAAGATTTTAATTTTCTACTATTTTGCTTTTGCAAATTTTTCTATCTTGGTCATATTTTATTGCTATAATCAGAATAAAGCAATCATTGGGTATATAGTACAAAAAGTAAGAAAAACTACTCTATTTGAAACCAGAAAATTTAGGTTCTGTTGTTGAAATACTGGCTGTGTGACTTCTGTCAAGTCACTTAGAAATTATTCTGTAATGCAGTTCTGTCTTCTATAAGAAGTGGGTAGTCATTACATTGCCTGAATTTGTCTTGAGGCGGGTACATAATGACTATGAAACACATAAAAAAACTGTAATGTTCTACAGAGATATCATTTGTTTTTTATATTATCTCTTGGAACTGTTTTCTACTGTTTTTATTTTTATATGTTCATACCAAGTGAGAGTGGTACCAGCTTAAGTGACCAAGACGATCACTATATACATTTTATTTCCTTTTAAGTAAAGATTAAAACTGAGTCAATTCCATTGGTCAGACTGTACCCTGATCAGAACTTTGGCATCCTTTATAGGCTAAAAGAAATCAATATTTTGAATTCTGTGATAACTCTGTATATCAGGTCTGTAATTATCTCTGAGAGTCAAAGCCATAACACTCAATGCCTCCCAAAGAAATCATTCCCAAGTCATTTCTTAATGACTTGGGATATAATAAATAAAAGCTATATGAAGAACCCTGCTTTCACTTTTTAACTTCCTGGAGGAATTCTACTTGCTATAAGATCTATTAAGGTTGGGACGCTGTGGATCTTATTTAAAGGACTCTTTAAATTTTCCCTGGGCAGTAGAATAGGTACATGTGGTTATTAAAATACTGTCTGCTTCTAATGTGGAAAGCAGTTGTTTACCACTGCAAAAGGAATCCTTCTCAAATGAAATTTGTGATAATTACCTATAGAGTCAACCCTCTTCTGTAGCTAAATTAGTCTGATTTTGGTCAAAACTAATTTGAAAAGATAGCATTCATTTCTATATCTAGTACTTGACTAAATAGTTTTCTGTGGTAAGTAATAAAAGGAGACAGTGCATATCTAATAAAAGGCTTAATTGTGACTAAAGCTGATGAGGCTCTATTTTTATACTAGTTATTCATTACATGCAGTGGGGATTTGTGTTCACAGAGAACTTTAGCAAATTTGGAAGAAGCATGACGCTGTATATGTGTTGAGCAAGTGCGCAGATCCAACATTCTACATCTTGGGAATTACTACTTGGAAACATTTCATAGGAAATGCTAAGTAAGACCTCTTAGACACAAAAAATGATTGCTTTGTTGGTGGAAGTTTCTTCTTGGGGAAAGTTTTAGAATGCAAAAAATAGATATTCTTTTTCAGATTGGCAAACTCTCAAGGCCAAGATGATAAGAGATGATCTCTGAAGGCCTCCATTCTAGAAGGAAAGGAAATACTTCACTGTCAAGGGTCTGCTATTCATCCTATTAGGATTAACAGGAATACTCACCTTCGTAATTTCTGTGGCATCTAGTTTACAGTTCTCTCTGTAATTCAGGAAGAGGCTAAGAGAAGAGAAAAATAATTTATGATTATCAGTATAGGGCAGACGAGAAAATCAGATGAAAAATATGAATGTTACCTTGATAAACTATAAGTCCCCAGGTCCAGAAAAGGGAGGGCTTTTAATGCTCTGCAACCTTATTGGAAGCTTTCTTTTTTAAATAATTTAATAACATTTTAATTTATTTTTTGTACATGGTTTAATGGACATATTACGACATAACAAACTGCATACAAAGTGTACATTTGATTATTTTTGATACAATGTGCACCCATGAAAATAATGAAGATCTACATCACCCCCCAAATTTCCCTGTGACTCTTTAATTCCTCTGCCTTCCTGTCCTCTGCTCCATCCCCAGATAATCACTGGTTTGTTTTTTATCACTTTCAGTGAATTTGCATTAACTAAATATTTATATAAGTGGAATCCTAGTATATGTGCTGTTTCGTTTGTCTGCTTCCTT
Organism: Cervus canadensis; assembly: GCF_019320065.1. Taxonomy (NCBI): domain Eukaryota; kingdom Metazoa; phylum Chordata; class Mammalia; order Artiodactyla; family Cervidae; genus Cervus; species Cervus canadensis. The sequence continues at coordinate 50,727,331 of NC_057408.1, forward strand.
CATATAACATATAATCATGATTAAGTGAGACAACATGTGCAAACACTTGGCGTTACATGCAGTGGTATATAAAGTCATTAAAATAATTAATTTGCTTCTGTTGCTTTGCTGAATACTTTATTTGAATTTCTTATGTCTCAGTAATAATGAATGTCAGAGAGCACCACGAACTATGTTTAAATGATTTTTTAAAAAAAGAAAATGTGGTTTTCATATATTTTGCTGTAGTGAATGTATTATTTTTGTTGAATAAAATATAAATTAGACATTCTGAGGACATCATTAAAGGTCTCTGGGCTTATTACATCCTGCAGATTTGCACCTACAATGAACTTGGTTACCACACAGGTCTAAGGAAATGCATGGTCGTGTCAGTCCTCGGAGGCCAGATGGCACACAGGTGTGTGCCTATGTGCTAATGGCTAATTGCATTAGCCATTGAGCCTGTCAGCATGTTTCAGACCTTGATCTAACTGACCTATGAGAAAGAATATATTTTGTTCTGTCTCTCTACTAGTTTTTCAGCTGGCTATAAATCACTTCTACTGTGTGAGGAAAAAAGACTTTCTTGATTAGCTCTGCCTGTGTCCCTTTCCATGGGTATCTTTATGTTCAAAGGATGTATAGAATTTTATTAGGGTAAAGGCAGGAACTGGGCTTCCCAAGTGGTGCAGTGGTAAAGAATCTGCCTGCAGATGCAAGAGACCAGGGTTTGATCCCTGGGTCAAGAAGATCCATTGGAGAAGGGATTGGCAATGCACTCCAGTATCCTGGCCTGGGAAATCCCAGGGACAGGGGAGCCTGGTGGACTATACAGTCCAGGGGGTCGCAGAGTTGGACATAACTGAGCTATTGAGCATGCACGCATATAAGGACAGGATCTACAGACAGATGGGTTGTCAGGCTTGGCATATGAAATTGCATACAGAAGCATGACTGGCAATATCTTCTAGCCTAAGCCATGCTCTTGAGTAAATTATTTAGAATTTACATATGAAAGATGTCTTTGAAATCAGCTTTCCATCTGTGACCTGACAGCTTGTAGATGAACATTTAGTGTGTTTTCAAAAGGCCACCGTTTTATGTATGAGAGGTGCATGTGTCAAATGAAAGCGTGAAAGTCACTCAGTTGTGTCCAGCTCTTTGTGACACTAATGCATTGTAGCCCTCCAGGCTCCTCTGTCCATGGAATTCTCCAGGCCAGAATACTGGAGTGGGTAGCCATTCCCTTCTCCAGGGTATCTTCCCAAACCAGGGATCGAACCCAGGTCTCCTTCATTGCAGGCAGATTTTTACTATCTGAGCCACCAGGGAAGCCCAATAGACTTCTCTATTATTTATTCTCCTCTAAATTCTCCTTAGATGGATAACTATAGGACTTCTGTGTGGCATCTGCTTTGTAAGAGGGATACAGTGCCTGTTATTGAAGGTCACTCAAAAGGAGATTACCATTTGTTGATGGTTATTTGCTTACAACTGTTGTATGCATTCTGTCTGCATACTTCTGTGTTTGCACCTTTTTATCTTTCTATCTCATCTTCAAGCATCAGTATCATAATCTTTATCTGAAAGGTATATGGTATATACTTTTACTACAATGTAAATAAGAATTTTTGAATTGTACAGACAAGATGATTCCTTTTATTTTTGATTCTTTGAGGTATGTCAGTTCACATTGTGAACTTTTTTTGATTTGGAGTAATAATCAGTTTGGAAATCTTTTGGAAGTTGTAAAAATGTAAGATACTAGGTTAACATTTTCCAAGATAATATACATGGTAGACTTATTTCATTATGTTTTAATTGATATCATTTGACTGAAGCAATCATAAAGGAAACAAACCCTCTAAAAGCTTGATTATTTCTAAGGTTTGCGATTTTTACATTGATTTAGTCACTGAGCTATTATTTTCTTCATTATTATTACAAAGCCATGAGTTCACATTACAGTCTATTTTTCAAAGAAATAATATCTCACAGTTTCAAGAACTGAACACAACTATTTACAAAATATTCTTTTTTGGTCCTTGTTTTCTGAATATACTTATATGGTTTTTTATTTCTTTTCTTTAAGATTCCATTAAGTATTTTTAATTTTCTACAAATGTTATCAATAACTACATAGTATTCTGTTAGATGTTGCACTGTCGTTTACTTACTATTCCCTGTCCTCCTATATTTTACTGATTTTTTTTTACCATTTTTGATAATACTGTAATAAATATCTTTGCCTGGGTAGTTGTTCTTTCTCTGCTGAATTAATTACTTATGAATATTTTATAACTTTCCAAACTTATTATCATTTTACAGCCAGGAACATCAGGGACACAATTTTGTCATTTTACAGTTGTATATAAATGCATTAATTTTACCATATCATCAGAATTTCATGTCACTATTTTAATTTTTCATTTTAATAGACATAAAATTTTATCTTAATGGTCCTTTAATTTTCATTTCTTTGATTATATCAAACCAAGACAAAATATTTTCAAAATCTTTGTAACTTTTTACATCTCGTATGAATTGTGTCTGGTGTCTTGAGTGTTTTGGGGAACATTTATATAAGCTCTTTATTTTGTATGGGTGTTGATACTTTGTTTTTCATACATAATCAAATGTTTTCTCAAGCTGCTTTTTATTTAGTATTTATTTCTATTTTTCTTACATAAAAAATTTTATAAATGTTTTGGTAGTCAAATATGTTGTTTTCCCTTTGTGATTTTGTTATTACAAAACAGCTTTCTATTTTAGAAATGCCACACCTATTCATCAATTTACAACCTCTGCACTGGCTATTTTTTGCCATTAAGAAAACCTAGGTTATGATGCCATCAGTGTGATATGTCTGCTCTGTGGTATTGCTCAGCCATTGCTGCACAGCCCCCCCCTCCCCAGATGTAGTGGCGTAAAACACAGCAAGAGCTTATTCTTATCATTTATCAGTGTTCTGAGCTGCCCAGGTGGTGCTAGTGGTAAAGAATCTGCCTGCCAGTGCGGGAGATGTAAGAGACCTGGGTTCGATCCCTGGGTTGGGAAGATCCTCTGGAGAAGGGAGTGCTAACCCACTCCAGTATTCTTGCCTGGAGAATCCCATGGACAGAGGAGCTTGGCGGGCTACAATCCATAGGGTCTCAAAGGTTTAGACACAGCTGAAGTGGCTGAGCATGCACACACACATCAGAGTTCTAGTCATTGACCAGCCTCAGCCAGGTGGTTCTCACTTGGTTCTTGTATGTGGTGCCTGTCACAATGGCTGGGATTGAATCACCTTTGAGATTTCCTCACCCATGACCTGTGGTTAATGGTGATCAGTAGGCAGAACCTCAGCTGAGGCTGTTGACCAGAATATCTCCATGTGGCCTGTCCATGTGGTTTGGGCTTCCGTAAGGCATGGAGCCTGAGTTCCAAAAGTAAACATCCTGAGAGAGAGACAGGGAGAGAGAGAGAGAGCTGGGTAGAACCTATCTCGCTGTTTAAGACCCAGCATTAGATGTTGGTAGTGTCACCTCCAAAGCACTCTTTTGGTTAAGGCAATCAGAAAAGAATATCATGTAATAACAAGGGTATATGGAGGTATTGTTACAAGTCACCTTTGAAAATTACAACTGCCATACTTATTCAATTTTTTATACTGTATTCTTGAGTATCTATGCTACATGATGAAAGTAGTTTATAGAGATTAATTGGCAGCCATACAAATGGAAGATAGATGTGAAAATGAGGGAGGAAAGACTAGAAAGCAATTTAGGACTAAGTGAATGATAAAGGGGAATGGGAAACTTGCATCGAAGAAGTCTTTTGTTGAAAAAATAAGCAGAATTTAATTACTATTGGATGTGAGGCACAAATTAGAAGATTTAGAATGATTCTAAGAGATGAATTCTGGGTTACTGGAATAGTAGTTATGACATAGCAGAAATGGGTCTGTTGAAAACTAGATCTAATTTTATGGAATGTACAGAGGTATTCATTTTAACACTTGAAGTTTTACATATTGTTTGAGCTTTCAAATATAGATGCCACATATAACATTGAAGTATCATGGTGAACACAGCATAACATTAAATTACTGTGGATGAGATGTACAGAGGATAGCATTAAGTATTTTGAGACTATCAGTATAGGAAGGAGAATTTAACTCATAAAATAGAAGGCTTTGTCTGAGGGAGTAATAAAGAAAAAGATGAGTCTCCATACACGGACTAATTTAAGGAATAACACACAGATGCATGGAAAATGTGTTTCATAGAAAAACTATTCATTATCTGTAGTACACCTTCTCAGGTCATCAGATCCTAGTCCTGAAGACTGTTTGGTTTTGAGCTATTTTACAACTCTTCCTTCGTATGTTGTAGATAACTGAGAGATGTGTAAATCGGTTCTGTGATTTTCATGTGACTCCCCTGTCTAAGGAAAAACTAGTTTGTCTCAATTTCCAGTGTGTCTCAACATTCCCTTATATAAATTTTTACTATTTAAACTTTCCCTTTGATCTTGTTACTTCATCTGCCTTGGTCCCTCATATCATATGAAATAAGAAAATCCCTTAATACACATTGGGGCTTCCCAGGTGGTGCTAGTGGTAAAGAACATGCCTTCCAGTGCATGAGGTGCTGGTTTGATCCCTGGGTTGGGAAGATGGCAACCCACTCCAGTATTCTTGTCTGGATAATCCCCATAGACAGAGGAGCCTGGTGGGCTACAGTTCATGGGGTCACATAGAGTCAGATATGACTGAACAACTAAGCACAGTGCAGCAAGGACAATTTTATTCAGGGCTATTGTAATCGGTGTCATGACCATTGTAATAGGGGAGAGAGATCAGGTTCAACTCTGAAAACAAGACCAAGTGGGAATTATGGCCAAGGAGCAGTTTGAGAGGGGTCAGTGGATGGAAAATTACTGAGAGGAGACATTGAAGGTGGGGTAATTCTTGTTAAACTGACTGAATAGGATTCTTAATAATGGCAGAGGTCATGGTGACCAGCTATCACTTGGAGGATGGAGAAAGGTGAGGAATTTTAGCAGATATCAAGGATGTTCAGATAGTAAGGGTAGAAAAGTTCTCTCTAAAGTGGCTTGGCAGGATTCTTTCTACAACTGGGCTAGGCAGACATTAGGAAAAAGTCCTTGTTGAGATAAAGACTCAGAGATCCTCGACCCAAGTTTGGTCAAGGTGGAGGCTATGTCAATGTGAATTATGATTTTACTTTGTTCTGAAAGTTATCTGAGCAAATGATAGGATAATCTGAGTGGCAGAAGATGAACCTAAAGTTGTGGCAGAATGGTGAACAAACTGGGTCTAGAATGAAACTAAGAAGAAACGAAAACAAAACCCATTCATGCTTGTCTTAACTCTTGACAAGTTATGGTAATTCTCAGAGGTTCTGGTTCTTATTGGTAGAGTTGGGAGGTAGTAATTGTGTCTACTTTATAAGGTCATATACAGATAAATGCGATGATGGGGAAGATACTGTCTCCCAAATCAGCAAATGTTATGTTAGCAAAGCATTATGACTGCAATTTAGGAGTCAAAAGAGGGGAGTGTTTCAAGAAGAGCTGTGTGAAGGCACGTGGCAGACATTGCTAGCTCTCACCTGATAACCATTCTCTCCTTTGTCATAGAACTTGGGCTGGTAGTGAGTGAATTACTGCCAACTGATATAGTCTGCATCTCCCAGCCTCTTTAATCACCTAGTATGACTGTGGAGTTGAGTTATGGTCGTGAAATGTGAGCTGAAGTATAGAGTATGGTTTTAGAAGTCTCCTTAAAATCCTAATCTTTAACGATTAGAATCTGAGCTTGTTTTATAACTCACTTACTTCTGTTAAAAGTGTTGTATATTCACATAGACTATGCTTTTCAATTTTTTTTTTCCTCAGTACAAAACTCCATAGCTATCTTTTCTTGATTTGTACTTACTCTGATTTTTGTTTCATACTTTTATTACCAACTGATATTGCCTCCTCTCACCAGAGGCATTTAAAAGAATACACAAAGTCAAGGGAACAAAGAGAACAGGGAATATATGAGCCACATTTTGCTCTGAAATTTTTAAATCTATTCTTAAATCTTCAAATTTTGATATAACATGGCAAAACTGCACAAAAATTAATTTTAAACTCTGTTACTTCTTTAATGTATTTCTTTAAAAAGTCTAAAATTTTATTTTTACTCAGCTTGTACACATCAGAATGAATACAAGTAATATAAATCATTTAGTTCAATGTCCACTTGGAGGCCAGAGTTATCTACAGTCTTCATAAAGGCCCAGAAAATTATGCAGTAATTCACTTGCTCACATTGGAAATATATTTTAAAATCTTACGGAAACAAGTTTAAGACAGCTCTCCTCCTCCTACCCACTGTTCCCAAAAGTAAAATAAAATCCAACAAATAATTATACCTGATCCTCTGGTTCATTTTATTGTATTAGTAATGCTTGAGAAAACTTTACTGTATCTTTTTACTGTTATAAAAGCAAACTTCCCATCCCCGCCCCCCGAAGATAGCTCCATTTTGTAAATCCATGTAGGATATATTATTTTTACTTTCTTACAAAATTTTTACCCCTTTGGTATTTATGTTGTTGCTTATATGTTGAAGTTAAGAAATAAACTCCTGAGATCACATGTTGCTATGTCAAGGCCAAAATAAAAATAACATGATAGAGGAGTTTGGTTTGTATTGACTATTTTCTGATTAGCCTAAATATGATTATATTGATTGCTTCACCAGCACTTGTATTTAATGTACAAATTCACTGAGCTTCACTTAAAAAAAAAAAAAAAATCTTCTTTCCTTACAGTCTCTTTTCCTGCAAGGGAATGTAAATGTCTGAGCCAGACACCAGCCCTGAAAATGCTTCTGAAAATTTACTTTTAATGCTCATTAGCACATAAACTCATTTCAACTCAGGAAATATATTAGAGCAAAGCAATATGGACTCATTTATAATGATTCCCTTGCTTTAGGAAATCATTAACTTTGGAAACTATGTGATTAGGGTGACTAAATTTCTCCTGAAAATAGCCAACATCTAGGGAGAATTATGGGCTGGATAAAAGGTACTAGTTCTAAGTGCAGAGGACATGAGAGGAGGTTTAATATATTTATAATTAGATCATGGAACCAAGGAAGAACTAAAATCCAGTCACTCAAGGCCAGTGATACACTGTACAATGTTCTACTTGCATAAACAAGTCCTTCACTATCTCCCAGAGTTTGCTCAGATTCATGTCTATTGAGTCAATGATGCCATCCAACCATCTCATCCTCTGTCACCTTCTTCACCTCCTGCCCTCAATCTTTCCCAGCATCAGGGTCTTTTACAATGAGTCAGCTCTTCATATCAAGTGGCCAAAGTATTGGAGCTTCAGCTTCAGCATCAGTCCTTCCAATGAATATTCAGAGTTGATTGCCTTTAGGATTGACTGGTTTGATCTCCTTGCTGTCCAAGGGACTCTCAAGAGTCTTCTCCAGCAATGATAATAATTTGGCTATAGGTTGGCTCCCATTTTCATTGTCTACTCAAAACAGGGACTTGGAAAATTTGGCTTTTAAAAACTCTTTAACTCTTAAAGCATGTTCGACAGGGCATGTATATCTGATGAACATCAATGATTTGGCTTCCTCTGTGAGTTCTAGAGTTTGTACTGACCTTGTTTTGGCTCCAGAGGAAATTGCTCAAGGGGGTTTCAGACCAAGAGAGGATGTGCTTGTGTCCTGAGAAATGTTTCTTCCAAAAGGTATAAATGAGTGAGACAATTCTCATGAATGAGATGCATACACATGGGCCATGATACAGTTATCTGCTTTGGATATCCTATTGAAGTGTTGTACACATTTGCTGACTTTTAAGTCCTGAAATAACATCTGAAGATGGAATATCTGGTTGTAGTGTCTGAAGCAGGTTCCTTAGCTGGGGGGCTATCATTTTTCACCCTGCTGATTCTCTTACATCTGTGGTGAGTAAGGATAGCAACCCTCAAGTGCTCCAGAGGCTAGGACATAAAGGATGGACAGGGCTTCTTGGGTGTCATCATAATTGGAACTCTGACTAAGCTACAGTGTTTTTTTTTTTTCAGAGATCTAGAAGATCTCCCTCAGCTTTCTTATCTTCTACAACCTGAGATTGCATCTTTGAGGGAGCAGTATGCTTTCCCTTAGGAAATAAATCAAGACAAATATGGACTGAATCATTTGCTGGCCAGTGTTGACACAAGCACAAAAATAACACATACATTTTACAGTGTAGGGAACATGCTATTACTGGTATTATCCTTGTCTGAGGCAAGGGTTTCAAATTTACTTGTTGAAGTAAATCAGCTATCAGTGACTTATCTGTGATGTGGCAATTATTTAAAGATTATTATGTAACGATCATATAGTGAATATGAAAATACTTAGAACAAAGTTTTCTATATAAGATCTGTTGAAGAGACGATGGAAGAAAACCACTTTTAGAGTTGAAAATTCTGATTCCTACTCATGAATTGTCTGATATGTGTTATTTAACACAGCTCCTAATTTTTTATACACTTTTAAAAACTTCAAAAACTTACTGGTAAGTGAAATTTTTAAGGAGTTTTTGATATAAGGTTTTTTTTGTGTGTGGAAAACTAAAATATAAATAAGCGAAATTTTAAGGAGTTTTTATATAAACATTTTTTTCCAGGAAAACTAAAATATAAATAAACTTGGCCCTTGTTAGAACAAACCATAGTTTAAATTGAGTATTTTACAGTGCTTTGATAAGTTAGTAGGTATCAGCTGATATGTACCAGTAAGTGGAGTGAACTAAAGCATTTCAAATGAGTGATTAGGGGGACTAAACATAAAACTTAGTGGGAGAGTTCTGCTGATCACTGCCAAGGACAGACTCTCTAGGCATCTGTTGTAATCCAAGGAGGCCTGTCCATGTGGCAGGCAATACTGAGTTTCTGCTGAGTTGGAGATCTCTGTTGTATTCTTGTGCATTGGGTTTTGGAACTCAAGTAAAGGCCCTTTCATTTTAGGTGAAATTCCTCTTGGTAGATTGGATCTAAGCTGGTCTTTGGAGAGAGGTCAAGCCCTGAGCCTTTGGAGTGGGAGCACTGACTCCAAGACCGTAGACAACCAGAGAACTAATGCTAGGGAGTATCAAATAGTGAGAACTCACACAAAGGAAAACACTGGCATATAAGACCTGCCATCACCCAACCACCAGTAGCACCCTGTGCAGGACACCTCATCTAAACAACAAACAAAACAAAAATACAAACCCAATCACAGGAGACAGGATTATCACCTCACTCAGCCTTGCCCATTAGAGGAAAAACAAACAAACAAACAAAAAACTCAGCACAAATCTCACCCTATACAAAGCTTACACAAACCACTGGACCAGCCTTAGGAGGGCAGAAACCAAAAGGAAGAAAGAATTCAACCTTGAAGCCTGGGAAAAGGAGACCTAAAACACAATAAGTTAAAAAAAAAATAATGAAAAGGCAGAGAAATACTACACAAATGAAGGAACAAACTAGAAACACAGAAGTCCAAATAAATGAAGAGGAAACAGGCGAACTACCTGAGAAAGAATTCAGAATAATGATAGTAAAGATGATCAAAAACCTTGAAAACAAAATGGAGAAATTACAAGAATCAATTAACAAAGACCTAGAAGAATTAAAGAATAAACATACAGAGACAAACAACACAATTACTGAAATTAAAAATACTCTAGAAGGAATCAATAGCAGAATATCTGAAGCAGAAGAATGAATCAGTGAGCTGGAAGATAAAATGGTGGAAATAACTTCTGAAGAGCAGAATAAAGTAAAAAGAATGAAAAGAACTGAGGATAGTCTTAAAGACCTCTGGGACAATATCAAATGCACCAACATTTGGATTATAGGGGTCCCAGAAGAAGAAGAAGAGAAAAAGAAAGGGTATGAGAAAATTTCTGAAGAGATTATAGTTGAAAATTTCCCCAACATGGAAAAGGAAATAGTCAATCAAGTCCAAGAGGAACAAAGAGTCCCATACAGGATAAACCCAAGGAGAAACATGCCAAGACACATCCTAATCAAACCAACAAAGACTAAACACAAATAAAGAGTATTAAGAGCAGCAAGGGAGAAGCAACAAGTAACATACAAGGGAAACACCATATGCTTAACAGCTGATCTTTCAGCAGAAACTCTGCAGGCCAGAAGGGAATGGCAGGATATGTTTAAAGTACTGAAAAGGAAAAAATCTACAACCAAGATTAAACTGTATCCTGCAAAGATCTCATTCAAAATTGATGGAGAAATAAAAAGCTTTTCAGATAATCAAAAGTTAAGAGAATTCAGTACCACCAAACCAGCTTTACAACAAACGTTAAGGACTTATATAGTGAAGAAATACAAGAGAAAAGATCCACAAAATCAACCCCAAACAATTAAGAAAATGGCAATAGGAACATATATATATATAATTACTTTAAATGTAAATGTAAATGGATTAAATCCTCCAACCAAAAGACACAGACTGGCTGAATGGATAAAAAAACAAGACCCATATATGTGCTGTCTACAATGTAAATGTAAATGGATTAAATTCTCCAACCAAAAGACACAGACTGGCTGAATGGATTAAAAAAACAAGACCCATATATGTGCTGTCTACAAGAAACCCACTTCAGACCTTAAGATACATATAGACTGAAAGTGAGAGGATGGAAAAATATATTCCATGCAAGTGAGAAGCAAAAGAAAGCTGGAATAGCAATCCTCATATGAGACAAAATAGACCTTAAAATAAAGATTACAGGAGATAAGGAGGGACACTACATACTTATCAAGGGATCAATCCAAGAGAAAAATATAACAATTGTAAATATCTCTGCACCCAACATAGGAGCACCTCAATACATAAGACAAACACTAGCAAACATAAAAGGAGAAATTGACAGTAACACAATAATAGTAGGAGACTTGAACACTCCACTCACACTGATGGACAGATCATCAAAACAGAAAAGTATTAAGGAAACACAAGTCTTAAATGATACATCAGATGAGATGGATCTCATTGATATCTTCAGGACATTCCATCCAAATGCAGAAGAAAACACCTTCTCAAGTGCACATGGAACATTCTCCAGGATAGGCCACATCTTGGGTCACAAATCAAACCTCAGTAAATTTAAGAAAATTAAAATCATATCAAGCATCTTCTCTGACCACAATGCTTAAGTCTAGATATCAATTACGAGAAAAAAACTGTAAGAAACACAAACACATGGAGATTAAACAACATGTTTCTAAATAACCAACAGGTTACTGAAGAAATCAAAAGAGAGATTAAAAAATTTCTAGGAAACAAATGACAATGAAAACACAACTCAAAACCTATGGGATGCAGTGAAAGCAGTTCTAAGAGGGAAGTTTATAATAGTACAATCCTACCTCAAGAAACAAGAAAAACATCAAATAGACAACCTAACTTTACACCTAAAGCAACTGGAAAAAGAAGAACAAAACCCCCCAAAATCAGTAGAAGGGAAGAAACCATAAAGATCTGAGCAGAAATAACTGAAAAAGAAATGAAAGAAACAAGAGTAAAGGTTAATAAAACTAAAAGCTTGTTCTTTGAGAACATAAACAAAATTGACAAACCCTTAGCCAGGCTCATCAAGAAAAAAAGGGAGAAGAATCAAATCCACAAAATTAGAAATGGAAAAGGAGAGGTTACAACAAACAATGCAGAAATACAAAGGATTATAAGAGACTATTATGACCAGCTATATGGCAACAAATGGATAAACTGGAAGAAATGGACATATTCTTAGAAAAGTTCAATCTACCAAGACTGAACCAGGAAGAAATAGAAATTATGAACAACCCAATTACAAGCAGTGAAATTGAAGCTGTGATCAAAAATTTCCCTAAAAGTGATAGGACCAGATGGCTTCACAGGATAATTCTATCCTGTGAAATTCTAGAGAAGAGATAATGCTGATCCTTCTAAAACTCTTTCAAAAAATTGCAGAGGAATGAGCCCTTCCAAACTCATTCTACGAGGCCACCATCACCCTGATACCAAAACCAGACAAAGAAAACACACAAAAAGAAAACTATAGGCCAATATCACTGATGAACATAGATGCAAATATTATCAAAAAATTTTAGCAAACAGAATTCAGCAACACACCAAAAAGCTCATATACCATGATCAAGTTGATTTTATTCTAGGAATGCCAGTATTCTTTAATATAGGCAAATCAATCAATGTGATACACTATATTAACAAGTTGAAAGATAAAAATCATATGATCATCTCAATAGATGTAGAAAAAGACTTTGACAAAATTCAGCACCCATTTATAATGAAAACTCTTCAAAAAATGGACATAGAAGGAAACTATCACAGCATAGTAAAGGCCATATATGATAAGCTTACAGCAAACATTATTCTCAATGGTGAAAAACTGAAAGCATCCCCCCTAAGATCAGGAACAAGACAAGGGTGTTCACTTTCACCTCTATTATTCAACATAGTTCTGGAAGCCCTAGCTACAGCAATCAGAGAAGAAAAAGAAATAAAAGGAATCCAGATCAGGAAAGAAGAAGTGAAGCTCTCACTGTCTGCAGTTGACATGATACTGTACATAGAAAACCCTAAAGATAGTATCAGAAAATTACTAGAGCTAATCAGTGAACTTAGCAAAGTTGCAGGATACAAAATCAACACACAGAAATCACAGGCATATCTATATACTAACAATGGAAAATCAGAAAGAGAAATTAAGGAATCAATCCCATTCACCATTGCAACAAAAAGAATTAAATATCTAGGATTAAGCTTAGCTAAGGAAACAAAAGAATTGTACACAGAAAATTATAAGACACTAATGAAAGAAATCAAAGATGATATAAAACAGATGGAGAGATGCTCCATGTTTCTGGGTAGGAAGAATCAATATTGTGAAAATGACTATACAATCAAATGCAATCTACAGATTCAGTGTGACCCCTATCAAATTACCAATGGCATTTTTCACAGAACTAGAACAAAAAATTTCACAATTCATATGGAAACACAAAAGACCCCAAATAGCCAAAGCAGTCTTGAGAAAGAAGAACGGAGCTGAAGGAATCAACCTTCCTGACTTCAGATTATACTACAAAGCTATGGTCATCAAGAGAGTATGGTACTGGCACAAAACAGAAATACAGACCAATGGAACAAGATAGAAAGCCCAGAAATAAACCCACACACCTATGGGTACCTTATTTTTGACAAAGGAGGAAAGAATATACAATGGGGCAAAGGCAGCCTCTTTAATAAATGGTGCTGGGAAAACCGGACAGCTACATGTAAAAGAATGAAATTAGAACACTTCCTAATACCATACACAAAGATAAACTCAAAATGGATTCAAACCTAAATGTAAGACGAGAAACTATAAAACTTTTAAAGGAAAACATAGGCAATACACTTGGTAGCATAAATAAAAGCAAGATCCTCTATGACCCACGTCTTAGAGTAACAGAAATAAAAACAAAAGTAAACAAGTGGGACCTGATTAAACTTAAAAGCTTTTGCACAGCAAAGGAAACTATAAGCAAGGTGAAAAGACAACCTTCAGAATGGGAGAAAATAATAGCAAATGAAACAACTGACAAAGGATTAATTTCCAAAATATACAAGCAGCTCATACAACTCAATGTCAGAAAAACAACCAACCAATCAAAAAGTTGGAAAAAGACTTAAACAGACACTTCTCCAAAGAAGACATACAGATAGCTAACAAACACGTGAAAACATGCTCCACATCACTCATTATTAGAGAAATGCAAGTCAAAACTACAACGAGTTATCACCTCACACCTGTCAGAATGGCCATGATCAAAAAGTCTACAAACAATAGATGCTAGAGAGGGTGTGGAGAAAAGGGAATGCTCTTACACTGTTGGTGGGAATGTAAATTGATACAGCCACTATGGAAGACGGTATGAAGATACCTTAAAAAAAGTAGGATAAAACCACCATCAGCTCAGTTCAGTTGCTTAGTTGTGTCTGACTCTTTGCGACCCCATGAATCACAGCATGCCAGGCTTCCCTGTCCATCACCAGCTCCCAGAGTCTACCCAAACCCATGTCCATCGAGTCAGTGATGCCATCCTGCCATCTCATTCTCTGTCATCCCCTTCTCCTCCTGCCCCCAATCCTTCCCAGCATCAGGGTCTTTTCCAATGAGTCAACTCTTCACATGAGGTGGCCAAAGTATTGGAGTTTCATCTTCAACATCAGTCCTTCCAATGAACACTCAGGACTGATCTCATTTAGGATGGACTGGTTGGATCTTCTTGCAGTCCAAGGGATTCTCAAGAGTCTTCTCCAACACCACAGTTCAAAAGCATCAATTCTTCAGCGCTCAGCTTTCTTCACCATCCAATTCTCACATCCATACATGACTACTGGAAAAACCATAGCCTTGACCAGATGGACCTTTGTTGGCAAAGTAATGTCTCTGCTTTTAAATATGCTATCCAGGTTGGTCATAACTTTCCTTCCAAGGAGTAAGCATCTTTTAGTTTTATGGCTGCAGTCACCATCTGCAATGATTTTGGAACCCCCAAAAGTAAAGTCTGACACTGTTTCCACTGTTTCCACATCTATTTGTCATGAAGTGATGGGACTGGATGCCATGGTCTTAGTTTTCTGAATGTTAAGCTTTAAGCCAACTTTTTCACTCTCCTCCTTCACCTTCATCAAGAGGCTTTTTAGTTCCTCTTCACTTTCTGCCATAAGGCTGGTGTCATCTTATCTGAGGTTATTGATATTTCTCCCAGCAATCTTGATTTCAGCTTGTGCTTCTTCCAGCCCAGCGTTTCTCATGATGTACTCTGCATATAAGTTAAATAAGCAGGGTGACAATATACAGCCTTGACGTACTCCTTTTCCTATTTGGAACCAGTCTGTTGTTCCATGTCCAGTTCTAACTGTTGCTTCCTGACCTGCATACAGGTTTCTCAAGAGGCAGGTCAGGTGGTCTGGTATTCCTATCTCTTTCAGAATTTTCCACAGGTGTTTCCTGACTACCTACTTTTGCATTCCAGTCTCCTCTAATGAAAAGGACATCTTTTTTGGGTGTTAGTTCTAAAAGGTCTTATAGGTCTTCATAGAACCATTCAACTTCAGCTTCTTCAGCATTACTTGTTGGGGCATAGTCTTGGATTACTGTGATATTGAAGGTTTGCCTTGGAAACAAACTGAGATTATTCTGTCATTTTTGAGATTGCATCCAAGTACTGCATTTCAGACTCTTTTGTTGACCATGATGGCTACTCCATTTCTTCTAAGGGATTCCTGCCCAGAGTAGAAGATATAATGATCATCTGTGTTAAATTCACCCATTCCAGTCCATCTTAGTTCGCTGATTCCTAGAATGTCAACGTTCACTCTTGCCATCTCCTGTTTGACCACTTCCAATTTGCCTTGATTCGTGGACCTAACATTCCAGGTTCCTACGCAATATTGCTCTTTACAGCAATGGACCTTGCTTCTATCACCAGTAACACCCATAACTGGGTATTGTTTTTGCTTTGACTCCATCCCTTCATTCTTTCTGGAGTTATTTCTCCACTGATCTCCAGTAGCATATTGGGCACCTACTGACCTGGGGAATTCATCTTTCACTGTCCTATCTTTTTGCCTTTTCATACTGTTCATGGGGTTCTCAAGGCAAGAATACTGAAGTGGTTTACCATTCCCTTCTCCAGTGGACCACATTCTGTCAGACCTCTCCACCATGACCCATCCATCTTGGGTGGCCCCACACAGCATGGCTTAGTTTCATTGAGTTAGACAAGGCTGTGGTCCGTGTGATGAGATTGGCTAGTTTTCTGTGATTATGGTTTCAGTGTGTCTGCCTTCTGATGCCCTCTCGCAACACCTACCGTCTTACTTGTGTTTCTCTTACCACCATCTGACCCAGCAATTTCCCTTCTAGGCATATACCCTGAGGAAACCAAAATTGAAAAAGACATGTATCCCATTGTTCACTGCAGCACTGTTTACAATAGCTAGAACATGGAAGCAACCTAGATGTCCATCAACAGATGAATGGATAAAGAAGTTGTGGTCCATATACGCAATGGAATACTCCTCAGCCAGAAAAAGGAACACGTTTGAGTCAGTTCTGATGAGGTGGATGAACCTAGAAGCTATTATCCAGAGTGAAGTAAGTCAGAAAGAGAAAGATAAATATCATATTCTAACACATATATATGGAGTCTAGAAAAATGGTACTGAAGAATTTATTTGCAGGGCAGAATGGAGAAACGGACATAGAGAATAGACTTACATACATGGGGAGAGGGCAGGACCTTTCTGAGATGTATGGAAAGAGTAACATGGAAACTTACATTACCATATGTAAAATAGATCACCAATGGGAATTTGCTGTATGGCTCAGGAAACTCAAACAGGGGCTCTACAGGGGTGGGATGGGGAGGGAGATGGGAGGGAGTTTAAAAGGGAGAGTATATATGTATACCTGTGGCTGATTCATGTTGAGGTTTGACAGAAAACAACAAAATTCTGTAAAGTAATTATCCTTCAATAAAAAAATAAATTAAAAAAAACTTAATGGGAGCCAAGTGCAAAGCTGACAATAGAATCCAGCCCTAATCAATGTCTTTCTGTGTGTATGTGAAAGGGCATTCTAATATTATGAGAATAAAGGATAAAAGAGTTCATCAGTGAGGGACCAGAAGAAAATTCAGAATATTTTTAAATCGATGTCACAAGCAGGATAAAATATTATTTGGAGGATACAGGCGATTGAAGTGGCACAAAGTCAAAAGATTTATTTTTAGATAGTTGGTAGAGAATTAATTTCACCTACATTAGTTAAAAACGTCTAGTTTAAAGACAATAATTAGGATAAAATACATAGGTAATAAGAAAATCAGGGTAAAGATAATTGCACTAATTTCTTCTTCAGAGGAAGTCATGAGTGAGAGCTTTCATATCAACCTCTAAAATAAAATATCAGTAGCTTTAATCTAACATAGAAAGTAGTGCTGGTTAAAATAAATCCTAAAGAATTATAAGAGGAAAATGTGGAATGGTGGTTCTGAGAGAATCAAGTTTCATCATACTACAGCAACTTACTTACTACATCCTTTCAGGTTAATTTTTGCTTAGCATTTCTGAGCCCCATTTTCTCATCTTTAAAATGTTATCTTTAAGATGATAACAATAAGAGTATCTTATCTGGTTGCGTTTTATGAGGGTTACATGAGATGATATATCTAAAATTATGTGCACAACACATGCTAGCAAATAGTCAAAATTATTAAAGATGGTGTACAAGAATCTGAAAATAAGATCATTTAAGGCTAGCATTTCTATACAATAAAGCAAACCTTGTTTTGCTTATCATTCTGATGTTTTGACAAATGTATACACTCATTAACCACTAACTCAATCCAGATAGACGTTCCTTCGCCCTCAATTCCCTGCAAACTTTCTTGTAGTTAGTCTCCCAGCTTGCCCTTGCCACTGGCACTTGCTGATCTGCTTTCTGACACTGTGGTTTCAATTTGCCTTCTTCAGAATCTCATGTAAATGGAATCATACACTATGGATTCTTATAAATCTCATACACTATGGATTCTTCTGTGTCTGACTTCATAGTTTTTGTTATCCATTCACATTAAGTGTCAGTTGTTTAATGCCCTTTATCGTCAAGTAATATTCTCTTTTATGAATATACCATGCCTCCCCTCCCCCTCGAATTAAGTGCTGATGGCCATTTTAGTTTTTTTTTTGTTTTGTTTTGTTAAATACATCTTCCTTTCTCTTTGACAAAAATAAGGAGTGGAATTGCTGGCTTTCACTTTCTAAAAATGTTTTACTTTATATGAAAAGGCTAAACTGTGTTTCCTACAATGTTTATACCATCAGCATAAAAGAACCCCCAACTGCTCTATATCTTTGTAAGCTTGTTATGGTCAGTCATTTTGATTCTGGTTATTCAACTAGGTTTGGAGTTGAATGTTACTGGGATCTTAATTTTATTTCCCTGATGACTAATGATATTGAGTTTTTTTCCCCATATGCTGATTAGCCATTCATTTATCTTCTTTTGTGAAGTGTGTACTCAAATGTTTTCTGCAGGACTCCATCCTGAATATGTAGCTTGATTTGATCTTTTTAAATGGTGCCATTTCAATTCTCCCAAGATAGGGGAAATTTCTATACAGTGACATGGAGCAACGATAAATTTAAAGTTCTGTTTTATCAATTTTTACTGATGCCAATAATGATGTTCAAGGGCTTTAACTTGTAATAGTGCCTGGGGAAGATTAGACACTGATTCATGATGTTACGCTTGTGTCCGACTCTGTGACCCCATGGACAGTAGCCTGCCAGGTTCCTCTGTCCATGGAATTCTCTAGGCAAGAATAATGGAGTGGGTAGCCATTCCCTTCTCCAGGGTATCTTCCCAACCCACCAATCAAACCCAGGTCTCCTTCATTGCAGGCAGATTTTTACCATCTGAGCCACCAGGGAAGCCTTGACTACTATAATCAACACTAAATATGTACTTGGTGATTCCTTCATAAACACATTCTGTAGCAGTTAACATTCTGTTGTAAAGTCTTATGCATGTTTTTACATGAGAGCCATGTGAAATCTAGGTGAAATAATTAACCATAGGCAGTATCAGCATAAAATCAAGCTAAGATGGTGGGGAAAAAAAAAGACATGTTTACATTCTCTTCCCACTTCCTTTCTCCCACCTGCCCTGCAGTTCATTATCCCCACCCCTTCTTTTCTCTCCCCCTCCACCCCCAGGTGTGCTTGGGAAAAAATTTTTGGAGCAATTGCAGTTAACTTCCTACATTTCTCAACTGTAATTAACACTTTTTTTTTTTTTTTGGTTAGTTTTACATCCAAAGAGAACATTTTTTAGTAGACAGTACTATTTCTTGTGTGTTATAAAACTGACGAATGACACCTGTGCAAAGCGCTATATTGGTTGTACTATTTCTGTGA
Organism: Cervus canadensis; assembly: GCF_019320065.1. Taxonomy (NCBI): domain Eukaryota; kingdom Metazoa; phylum Chordata; class Mammalia; order Artiodactyla; family Cervidae; genus Cervus; species Cervus canadensis. The sequence continues at coordinate 50,746,373 of NC_057408.1, forward strand.
AGGTATTAAAGCAAGTTCAGGTATTTTCCTGGGAATGTTAAATGTCAGCTCTGAGTGCTTTCTGCAGTATTTATGCTCACCAGGTGAATCTGTGCCACTAAAAAGATATATATGAGAAAGATGCATCCATTGTTTTCAGTTTGATTATTTTAAATTTTGGGGGACATCTGAGGGAAATTGTGTTCTTTAAGAAGAAACTGTTCTTTAGATTGTGGTGAAGTCAGCTGTGATAAAGAGCGATGTTAAGCTAAAGGAATGAATTGTCATTTTGCTACAGCTGTGTAACCAAATCAGCAGCTGCTGATGGAATTATCTCACGTGGGTAGCTTTGTCACTGCTCCTGGGGCTGGGGGAGTTTGAGAACCACTGGCATATTTGGAAACTTTAATTATGCAGCAGTTAACTGGTCTAAAATTACGCAGACTAATTCTATCTCAAGAGAAATATTTTCTGTATTAAACCACTTTTAACTGAGTCAAGCTCCATTCTCATCCTCTAACAAGTTATAGTGGTTCTTTCCTGTGTTTGTTTTACTTCATATAAAAAATTCTTGTATGGATAAATGAGTTAAAGTATTTAGTTCTTATGAAAGTCACTCAGCCGTTTCGACTCTTTGTGACCCCATGGACTATGTGCTGCATGGAATTCTCTAGGCCAGAATACTGGAGTGGGTAGCCTTTCCCTTCTCCAGGAGATCTTCCCAACTTAGGGATCGAACCCAGGTCTTCCGCATTGCAGGTGCATCCTTTACCAGCTGAGCCACAAGGGAAGCCCTTAAGCCCTTTGGCTCTTGGCTCTAAGCAATAAGGTGTTAGCTGAGGAGCCTAGGTATGGGCTGGTTTACAACATTCACATTCAAGGATATGAAGAGGATATAATGAAAATACAAAACCTGTCATGGCATTTTCCATTTTCATTTCTTCTTTCAGAAAAATGTAATCTTAGCTGAAATTAGCTACACAAAAAAACTGATACTTAAAAATGACTTTGGAAGCAAATTGGCTGTAGCATAGGAAACAAAAATAATTTGAATGGGGGAATTTCAATATCTCATGAATATAGAGCCACAACATATTCTACGTTGAGGATGACTTTATTTTTTTTTTCATTTATTTTTATTAGTTGGAGGCTAATTATTTTACAATATTGTAGTGGTTTTTGCCATACATTGACATGAATCAGCCATGGATTTACATGTGTTCCCCATCCCGATCCCCCCTCCCGCCTACCTCCCCATCCCATCCCTCTGGGTCTTCCCAGTGCACCAGCTCTGAGCACTTGTCTCATGCATCCAACCTGGGTTGGTGATCTGTTTCACCCTTGATAGTATACTTGTTTCAATGCTATTCTCTCAGAACATCCCACCCTCGCCTTCTTCCACAGAGTCCAAAAATCTGTTCTGTACATCTGTGTCTCGTTTTCTGTTTTGCGTATAGGGTTATCATTACCATCTTTTAAAATTCCATATATATGTGTTAGTATACTGTATTGGTGTTTATCTTTCTGGCTTACTTCACTCTGTATAATGGGCTCCAGTTTCATCCATCTCATTAGAACTGACTCAAATGAATTCTTTTTAATGGCTGAGTAATATTCCATTGTGTATATGTACCATAGCTTCCTTATCCATTCATCTGTTGATGGGCATCTAGGTTGCTTCCATGTCCTGGCTATTATAAACAGTGCTGTGATGAACATTGAGGTGCACGTGTCTCTTTCAGATCTGGTTTCCTCGGTGTGTATGCCCAGGAGTGGGATTGCTGGGTCATATGGCAGTTCTATTTCCAGTTTTTTAAGGAATCTCCACACTGTTCTCCATAGTGGCTGTACTAGTTTGCATTCCCACCAACAGTGTAAGAGGGTTCCCTTTTCTCCACACCCTCTGAGGATGACTTTAAAAGAAAGTATCTAGAATTTTTTTTATTGGCAATTTCACTTCGAATTCTTTTTTTCTAAGAATTCAACGTTTATTCTTCTTCAGAGAGAAAGATCTGAGGCATGCTATAGGGCACATCATGACAGCTCTCCTAAAATGTTTTGCTACTAGAGTTCTATGGGTTAAATCTCTCTGCCAGAAACTGGTGTTACAACATCAGATGAGTGTGAGCTCCTTTCCCTGTGAACTGCATTTCCCAGACTTTCAGGGGTTTTCTGGATTATCAGTTAAGGAGAAGAACCCCTCCTTTCATCTTACTCAGAACGTCACTCACTCACATACTTTGGGTCCCTGAGTCCGGGTTTTTCCTTTTGATCTTAATTGGAGATCAAGGCATGGACCAGAGAATGGCTGGCTTTTCATTCTCTCATACCAGTAATTGGAATGTCATGACATGATTTGCATCTTAAGAAATATACACTTGCACTCTGGCTTCCAGGCATATTTGGCCAATGTGGGTACTGATGCTGAAAGGTGGGGGAAGCCAGGGGTTCCTGCTCCAAATTACTCTGCCTCTTACAGCATCTCTGGCTGTGAATGATCTTCACTTTAGCTCCAAGCTTGAGTGAGCCATTCCCACCGTGGTCCCAGCAGCGCATCTGCTAATGTTCTAGCTCCTTCCAGAGAGCCCTGACATCTGGGCTGAGATAACATCATCTCCTTCCATTGTTCCTCCAGCCCTAGTGGTGGGAGCAGCTTTTAGCTGTTGTCGTCTTTGTGCTGATGTTTATCACCATTCAAATGTCTCAGACCTTCCATTACCTGTGAAACCAACTCAATTATATTTAAAGTCCTTGCCTTTGATAAAAGCTGAAGCAGTTCTTACTTCCTGGCTAGACCTTACTAACATCCACAAATAGAAAAAAAAAAAAGGTGGGAGGAGCATCCAGTTCTGATATAGGATGGTGTTACCTGAGTCTGACCAGATTCACCTGCTTACAACACTTAAAAACTCAGAACACATGAATGAACACTTTCAACATGAAAATTCTGAAAAGTAAACCAAAGCGCAGGATTGTGGAGGTGTGTTGCAACTTGGAGAATTCAAGTGCTGGGAAAGAGACTTAACTATTTTCACTCTCCTTACAGTTTTACCCCCAGGGCAGGGCCAATCCATGGAGTTGTGCACTGGTTCAGTTCAGTCACTCAGTTGTGTCCGACTCTTTGCGACCCCATGAATCGCAGCACGCCAGGCCTTCCTGTCAATCACAAACTCCCGGAGTTTACTCAAACTCATGCCCATCAAGTCGGTGATGCCATCCAGCCATCTCATCCTCTGTCATCCCCTTCTCCTCCTGCCCCCAATCCTTCCCAGCATTAGGGTCTTTTCTAATGAGTCAGCTCTTTGCATGAGGTGGCCAAAGTACTGGAGTTTCAGTCTCAACATCAGTCCTTCCAATGAACACCCAGGACTGATCTCCTTTAGGATGGACTGGTTGGATCTCCTTGTAGTCCAAGGGACTCTCAAGAGTCTTCTCCAACACCACAGTTCAAAAGCAACAATTCTTGTGCACTCAGCTTTCTATACAGTCCAACTCTCACATCCATACATGACCACTGGAGAAACCATAGCCTTGAGTAGATGGACCTTTGTTGGCAAAGTAATGTCTCTGCTTTTTTAATACGCTATCTAGGTTGGTCATAACTTTCCTTCCAAGGAGTAAGCGTCTTTTAATTTCATGGCTGCAGTCACCATCTGCAGTGACTTTGGAGCCCCCAAAATAGTCTGACTCTTGTTCCACTGTCTCCCCATCTATTTCCCATGAGGTGATGGGACCAGATGCCATGATCTTCATTTTCTGATTGTTAAGCTTTAAGCCAACTTTTTCACTCTCCTCTTTCACTTTCACCAAGAGGCTTTTTAGTTCCTCTTCACTCTGCCATAAGTGTGGTGTCATCTGCATATCTGAGGTTATTGATATTTCTCCCGGCAATCTTGATTCCAGCTTGTGCTTCCTCCAGCCCAGAATTTCTCATGATGTACTCTGCATATAAGTTAAATAAGCAGGGTGACAATATACAGCCTTGACGTACTCATTTTCCTATTTGGAACCAGTCTGTTGTTCCATGTCCAGTTCTAACTGTTGCTTCCTGACTTGCATACAGGTTTCTCAAGAGGCAGGTCAGGTGGTCTGGTATTCCCATCTCATTCAGAATTTTCCACAGTTTATTGTGATCCACACAGTCGAAGGCTTTCGTGTAGTCAATAAAGCAGAAATAGATATTTTTCTGGAACTCTCTTGCTTTTTGATGATCCAGCGGATATTGGCAATTTGATCTCTGGGTTCTCTGCCTTTTCTAAAACCAGCTTGAACATCTGGAAGTTCACGGTTCACGTATTGCTGAAGCCTGGCTTGGAGAATTTTGAGCATTACTTTACTAGTGTGTGAGATGAGTGCAGTTGTGTGCACTGGTACAAGCAGCTAAAGCTGAGATAAATTCTATCTCTTCAGATAGAAGAATCAGAAAAGGGAGTGTGAGCTGGTCAGGGAGGTTGGGAAAAATCCTGGGAGGAAGAAAGCCTGAAACAGTTCTCCTAATTCTGTGTGCTAACCTGAAATAGTCTCAGGTTAACCACTTAGTTATGCATGATATACAACCAAAGAACTCTAGCAAGGTTTCAGGAGCTTAACAGAAACTTGAGTCATCTGAACAAGTCTCCTGCCTAACACAAATATGAGACAGACTCAAAACCAATGCAGCAAAGGTTTAAATAACTAAATAGAAACATGAACTACCCCCACAAAAGCAGACAGACATTAAGATATGAACCTAAGCATGTTAAACTCCTTCCACAATAGCGACATCAGCATTCTCCAGAGGATTTATAACAGAACCTAGGACTTATGCAACATACAATTTACAATGTCTAGAATATAATCCAAAATCACAATGCAAAAGATTCAGGGCAATGTGACCAATTCCCAAAACAGAACACATACACCAACCATGAGATGCCTTGATGTTGTAAGGTGATTTTAAAGCAGGTATTATAACTATACTCAATGAGGTAAACGAAAGCATACTGAATATCATGTGGTTATATATACCTCTTATGGGGGCAGTGATAATTATAAGGATTATAGTTTTGGATTGCTTCCTTTTTTAGGTTGGTAAAATATATATAAAGCAAAATTTACCATCTTAGCTAAGTTAAAGTGTACCTTTGGTGTCATTAAGTAGATTCCTACTGTGGTGCAGCCATCACCACTGTCCACTTCCAAAAAGCTTTTATCACCTCAAATGAAACTCTGCACTTACTAAGCAGTAACTCCCCACTTCCCATTTAAAGTTCAGGTTATAGGAGATCTTGTCAGCCAGGTTAAGGAATGTGAATTTTTATTCTGCATGTTTCATGGATCATCTGCCTTAGAATCACATGAAGTGCTTGTTGAGAAATACATTTAATGAGTTTTCTCAGAACTTTAGCTAGGTATATCAAATCATGATCTCTTGAGAGTGGGTCTGGGAATCCATGCCTTGATTGAAACCCTCAAGGTGTTTCCTAGCTTGTACACTGAAAGTTAGGAATGCCCCGTGGAGTGGAACCCTGCCAAGTTTATATTAACATTGTTTCATAGTTAGATTCTGTTTAGATCATTCTGAGGGGAGGATAGGTCTGAAGAGGGGGGTGATTAGAAATAGATCATTCATTCATTTATTCAACAAATATCTGAACACCTCCTATGCAGAAGTGAGGGAAACAGGGGCTTCTCTGGTGGCTCAGTGGTAGAAGAATCCACCTGCCAATTCAGGAGACATGGGTTCCATCCCTGATCTGGGAAGATCCCACATGCCTCAGAGCAGCCAAGCCCATGCACCACAACGATTGAGCCTGTGTGCTAGAGCCTGGGAGCTGAAACGACTGAGCCACAAGCTGCAACTATTGAAACCCATAGGCCTGAAGCCCGTGTTCTGCAGTAAGAGACGCCACTGCAGTGAAAAGCCTGCCCAGCAACGAAGACCCAGGGGAGCCAAACAAACAAACAAAAATGAACAAGTGAGACAGACAACAAACAAGTAAAGAGTATGCAAAAAATCCTTCCAGATGTGATAACTGCTACAAGGAAAATTAGCATAGTATTGTGATAGATGTCCGAGTACCTCTGCGTGAGTGGCCTGGGGAATGAACTGGTCCTCCAAGCAGACTGAACAGCTGATTAAAGGCTCCAAAATGAAAATAAGATCAGTTATTTAAGAGACAGAAAAGAGGGCCTGTGCCTTGAGGGTAAGGAAGGAATAAAATAATAGACAGGATAAAATAAAGGTAGAAGAGTAAGATGAGGCCAGGGGCTATTAGGCCATAATAGGTAACATGTATTTTAAGTGTTCTTTATTAGTAGAGGACAGTAGTGCAGGGCAGAGGCAGTTAATATGCAAAGAAAGGTAAAGATACAGTCAAGAAATATTTAGGGGAGTGGGTAAAATGTAAAAGCCTTGGATATTACTTGGATTTGGTACATAAAGATGGAGAAGAATTCTAGGATGATTCTTGGGTTTCTGCCTTGGATAATTCTGCTTACATCATAATATTATCTGAAGAAGGGAAAAATAGGAGTAAGAGCAGATTTGAGAGGGACAGAATGATGAACAAGATTTGAATATTCTGTATTTGAAGGGACTATACTTTTGTGTTCTGTGTGCAGATTTGAAAAGAATTTCCAGACATGTGAATGGATTAAAAGTAGAGTTTATTAGAGTGGGGGTCACTGCAAGAATAGTGGTCTGGCTTCCTGGTAGTCAGGGAGAGCCCATGATGAACATAGGTCATTTGCCTGTTTTTATAGATGAGAAAAAAAGGAACAGAGTAAGGTATGTATACTGATTGGGTAAGGTATATATACTTTCCTTAGAAGGGGTGGGAGAAGGACAGGACAAATTCCTTTCCTTATATGGGATGGGGGTGGGGGGGGGGGGAACAGGCCATGCTACTTAGGAGGGCTCAAGGATTCTACAAGGGTTGCAACATGACAGGAAGGGCAGAGATAAGGGTCTGATGCTTTCTGTCCCAGCATTCTGAGTCAGCGTGGGTTCATCCTGTTCTTTTGTCCTCAGGACACCACACATATACCAGTGATATTTCTTTGTGTTAGAATAAACATAAATATGTAAATATTTGAAAATAACAGTGATTTGAACAGACAACATTTATCAATAAAGTTTAGAGATGAAAGAGTCCAGGACTGATTTGTGCCTGGGTCTTAATTTACAAAGGTGGTTGAATGACTATAGGAATGATTAATAGCTCACCTTGAGAGGGGCAGTGTCCTCAGTCAGCAAGTCCACCCATCCACCCCTGCCGCCCTGAGACATCAAAACATCATAAAATAAAGATGATTAATACAAGGGCTGGTTGAGCAATTATATTATTGTTGTTGATTCCTTGTATCTTATTACTGCTACATTCTCAACGCATGGATCAACCTCAGTGGTCAAGATTTCCAGATAGCACATCTTCTCCCTGATCTCCAGACATTTCAACTGTGCTCTCTCTAAAGGGAAGCAGTGAAGATGAGTTCACCCCTTTCCTTTAAGGATGTCAATGGAAGTATCATAAACCAATTTTCTTACCCCATTGGTGAACATCCGAAGAGTCTATGAAAGAAAGCAAGAATAGACTCAGAATAAGCAAAAGCATAAGATCAGGGACATTGAAACCAAGTAAGAGGAGACTTTAAGAAAGGAGCCAGGGGTCAACAGTAAATCATGCGGCACAGGGAGAAGAGTGTTCTTTGGGTAGTTCAAGTGAAGGGCGAGCACCATCACAGCAGTTTTAAGAGAGACGTAAGAAGGTAAATGGAGAAGGAAGTGGCAACCCACTCCAGTATTCTTGCCTGGAAAATCCCATGGATGGAGGAGCCTGGTAGGCTACAGTCCATGGGGTCATGAAGAGTCGGACATGACAGAGCAACTTCACTTAAGATGGTAAAATAAAATATAATAAAATGTAAGTGAGGGAACAGATAAGATAATAAGAAAAGACTTCTCTATCCTAAGGGTTGGCTGACAAGCGGAAGTAGGAAATTGGAAGACACATAGGATTAAGGGATTTGTATTGTAGACCGTAGGTTGACAATTGTTAGTGATATACCTAGAAAGAGAAATTCATTTAGAAAAGAGGAAGACCAACTGGTATGTAAAAGCAGAAGTGTTCAGGTAGTTGAATATTGTTCTTATGGAGGAGGTGTTTTGAAATGTATGACAGCTTGCAGCACCCTGGAATCAGCTAAAATGGTGAGTGGTTGAGATGCAAGAAATTGAAGATTCATTTATTTCTATAAGCAAAGCTAACTGCTGGGTTAGGATAAGCACAAAAGGAAGGTTGTCTTAATTTGGTCATATAAACCACTACTCCTTTTTCCTAATGAGGTGGTTTCATGATATCACTTTAGTTGGATGTTGTTTTTTTTGTACTTTGTATGTTTTCCCAGAAGAAATGTTTAATGCAGAGATTCAGAAAGGTAGTGAAAAATCAGTGTGATATATTATGGAAGAGAGTGTGAGTACCACTCCTAAATAAAAAGTTCTTGAGGAATGTTTCCTTGGGAGTACTTTATTATGTGCCTTGTCAATCCCAGGGCTAAATAGGCAGAATTTAAAGACCATTAAGAGACTTAAATATTAATGTGACTTGTACTTTAATGGGCAACCAAATTATTGGTATTCAACTAGTCTTTCTTACTCTTTAGTAGGGAAAAATATCCCCTCATTTTCCTAATACTCAACAGTGTTCTTAATTATGTCACTGACCTTGCTATAACTACTACACTTGACATCTAATAAAGCTGATTCTAAACTGGTTTGTAGTTGAATTTTGAAAAAGGATCAATAGATTCATTTATGCTGACTCCTGCTCTGTTACTGAAACGTGCCTGTACATGCTAAGCATGAGATTACTAGATTTGATTCACAACCACTTGGCTATCTCAGAAACAGCAGTACACCTGTAATACTGTATAACAAATGAAAAATGAAATTAGGAGCCCTGCTATACCCAACACTCTCATCTGTGCCCAATCTATAGCACTAAGTAGATGAGACGTTGATTTCTCCTACCATTAGAAAACATCCTTGTTTGGATTTTTAAACCTCCACATTAAGCCCTTAACCATCGCCATGGTCAATAATGTTGATAGTTGATAATGATTATGATAAAATCAGATGCCATGTTATTTACATGATTATCACTCAAATAGGAACACCTGTATCAGTAGGAAATCCTTTTAAATTTAACTTGGAGAACTTAAGGAAAACTGATTAAGAAAATTACAAGTCTATGAACTCATGAAGGATTTATTTCCTACTTATGTGAGTAAATGACTAGATTCCACTTAAAAGTTACCCAAAGAATACAGTATACCATTGCTCATGGTTGGATAAAAATACACCCAGAAAAAGTACATAGTTACTGTTTTCTCAAGTACTTTCCAATTTAGTATAAAGCACGACAGAATAAAAGATTAAAGTCCCAATACTCTACAAGGGTTTCACTGAGAAGCTAGCAATTAATTACAAGAGGAAATTTTGGAGATGGTTTATTTGGGAGTGGAGGATAGGCTGTGTTTGAGGAAAGGCAAAATGTCCAGTAAGCACAGACGGCAGGATGGTGTCTTAAGATAACAATACAATCATAACAAATGAAATATAATAAGAAAGGACATATCATGCTTGGGAAAGGCACTAGCACAACTGGAGAGGAATGTAGAAGATGAGGTGGGGAAGGTTGTAGCCAGAGCATGGAGGCACTAAGCCGAAAGTGAAAGCTTACATTTAACTTCAAGACAGTGTCATGTGAGGGCCAGCATTTTATGCAGGTGAATAAGAATCCACATGATTAGTTAATGATGTTGTTGTTGTTGTTCAGTTGCTAAGTTGTGTCCAATTCTTTTCGACCCCATGGACTGCAGCAAGCCAGGCTTCCCTGTCCTTTACCATCTCCCGGAGCTTGCTCAAACTCATGTCCATTGAATTGGTGATGACATCCAACCATCTCATCCTCTGTCATCTCCTCTCCTCCTGCCTTCAATCTTTCCCAGCATCAGAGTATTTTCCTATGAGCTGGCTCTTTGCATCAGGTAGCCAAAGTTTTGGAGCTTCAGCTTCAGCATCAATCCTTCCAATGAATTTTCAGGGTATATTTCCTTTTGGATTGACTGGTTTGATCTCCTTGCTGTCCAAGGGACTCTCAAGAGTCTTCTCCAGCACCAGAGTTCAAAAGCATCAATGTCAAATTTCTCCAAACATTCTCAAAATTACTGCATCAACTTTATACTCAGTGTGAGCCCAGTGTTAATATCAATGTGGGCTTTCCTGATAGCTCAGTTGGTAAAGAATCTGCCTGCAATGCAGGAGACCCTGGTTCGATTCCTGGGTTGGGAAGATTTCCTGGAGAAGGGATAGGCTACCCATTCCAGTATTCTTGGGCTTTCCTTGTGGCTCAGCTGGTAAAGGATCTGCCTGCAATGAGGGAGACCTGGGTTCAATCCCTGGGTTGGGAAGATCCCCCGGAGAAGGGAAAGGCTACCTACTCCAGTATACTGGCCTAAAGAATTCCATGGACTGTCCACCCCAGGGGGTCAGAAAGAGTTGGACACAACTGAGCAACTATCACAGAATTCACACTTTTCAGTCTAAATTTCTGAAATGAGAACTCTCAAGTCCTACCCCTGTCTGTCCCAGTGATTAGTCTTGTGGCTTGAGAAGTCATTTTACTGAGTAGAGTGGGGATCCAAGGTTTTGAGGATCAAAAGAGATTATAAAAAGCAGTGTTTGTTTCTATAAAAAAGCAGCAAATAGGTATAAATCCACCCTCAAAATTCAAGAGTACAAAATAAAATGTTTTGTTTTTTATCTTTATTATAAAATATTTTATATAAATAAAAAGAAATGTTTGTGCTGTTTTGTTCTTAGTCACTCAGCCATATCTGTCTCTTTATGACCCCCATGGACTATAGCCCATAAGGCTCCTCTGTCCATGGGATTTTCCAGGCAAGAATACTAGAGCGGGTTGCTATACCCTCCTCCAGGGGATCTTCCCAACCTAGGGATGAAACCCACATCTCCTGTGTGGAGGAATCTGCACAGCCGGCAGATTCTTTGCCCATTGAGCCATTGGGGAAGCACTGTGTACGCAAGGGTACCATCAATTGCCAGGAGCCGTTATGGGAGGTCCCGCCCGTGACGAGGTCATGAAGAAAATACCGGGCAGGCAAGGCTGTGCGGGACCCCATCCATGACGAGGTCACAAGGAAAAAACCTGACAGGCAAGGCCGTCTAGGATAAGGGGCCCTCCAGGTTGGCCTCGGCCTCTACCCCACCCTGTATCTTCCCCCCTTTTTCTGCTGTTGTTCTTCTTTGCCCTGTTGCAGATTCTTGTGTTGCCTGCCGAGAGCTCTCCTGCTCCTCTTTCACTGAATGAGGACCAACTTAAGACCCTAATTAATAAATCTTCTGGACGCTGGTACCCTATGAAGGGGCCAGAGATGAAGGAAATGCTTCCATTCAAACATTTTGCTGGCATTCTGGCTTGTTTGATAAATGTGTGATCTCATTGCACAAAATGCTCTTGATTGTTCTAAACATCCTAAACACAGTAGGCTAACAAAAGAAACTATTAAGCTTAGGCCCCTCCGCGGGGTGAGAAAAGCTCCACAAATAATAGTCACAAATGTGCCTAATAGAAAATACTTTAGATAGAGATTAGCTGGCGACTTCTTGCAGGTAAGTTAACTTTTAGACTAAGAGCCTGTTTTGTGCCATATCTGCTGTTTTTGCATTTCTGTTCTGTAAAAATGTAATCATATCTAGTTCCCATGGAGATGACGCTTATTAGAAAGAAAAGAGATTAATTATAAGAAAAACAGGGTCGGCTACTGAAGTTGCTTAAGTCACAGCAGGTGCAAGCCATAAAATGTTAGCAGGCCTGAAGGCCAAATGATAAGAACGACTCTTGCGAACGAAAGTATGTGGGTGACATCCTGTTTCTGTTGAAGGTCAAGTTGCTGTAATGTTTTGAGATGGCCTGTATATAAGCACTATGCACTTCCCCCAAAAAGGTGTTGTTAAGGGTATAAAGGGGCCGTGCAAAAATAAACTTCAGACTCAGCCCCGAGCTTTGTCTCACTCTCTCTCTCATTCGCCGATGCCGTTCATCCTGAGGATTCCCCTGGATCCTGCTGGGGCTGGACCCCGGCAATCAATAAAATGAAAAAGAAATGTATGGAATGGCAAAAACATTTGCAAACCAGGTATCTTAAGAGAAATATATAACGAACTCATACAACTCAATAGCAAAAAGCAAACAAATATACAACAGCTTCCCCATAACCTAGTTAAAAAATGAACAAGGACCTGAATAGACATTTTTTCAGAGAAGACATACAAATGGCTAACGATTATATTAAATGATACTGATAATTAAGGAAAGGCAAATCAAGACTATAATGGAATATTATTCAGCCATAAAAAGATGGGAATTTTGCCATCTGTGACAGCATAGACTTAGAGGGGATTATGTTAGAGGGGAATAAACAAAGCCCAGAAAGAAGAATTTTTAATATTGATTCAAGGCAGTAGAGGTGATAGTACTTTTCTTGCTCCAAATTAATACAATATATATTGAGGTTTGCTTGGGGATTTATTACTCAGTGTTCACTTACTGAAGTGCTTAATTATGACATATATGCCTGTCACTTAAGTTTAGGGCATAGATACAACAGTGACATTAGTTTTTGCCTGCCATCCTAGAGTCCCAAGTCAATCTTCAATTTTTAAATTGTCTTCTTGCTGCTGTTGGGCATGGTTTTACTGTTTTGTTAGTTATGTGCCTGGAGAAGGCAAATATTTGCTAAAGGAAAACATAATTTGGAAAGTAAATATTTCTCCCCACATCTGAAAGTGAACTCCAAAGAGTAAGGAGTACTTTTGAATTTTCTATGGAGATCGAAATTTCTCCATGTCTTTAAAAATGGTTGACACGCTGTATGCGCAAGTGTGTATGCGTGTGCCCCCATATGCTTATCCCATCTGTGTGCATTTGTATATACATTTCACATATATATATAACTTTAATATAAGCACAACTGTTCAGGGATGAGTCAGTAAATAAGCTTCACCAAACTGAGCATTTTCTCATCTTGGCTTCTCTTTCTAGCTGTGGGATGTATCACCATCAGCTTCCAGACTTGCAGTGAGAAAGAAGACGCTTTTTCCAAAGTTCTTCTCCATTGAACCAAGCAGAGAGGTGATTCACTCCCTTGGAGATGATAACCTTTGAGGTGGGCAGCTGATGAAGACTTTCTCTAAAACTCTTCATGACTGTTCTACAAAAGGCTTGTCTTAAGAATACAGCTAGGTGAGGGGATTGTTTAGTAGTTTATTTTAATGCTTCATAGGGACTTTAAGTTTTGGCCAACTTTCGCTGAGTGTCCATTAAGCACCAAGTACGATTCCCTGGTGGCTCAGGTGGTAAAGTGTTTGTCTACAATGCGGGAGACCTGGGTTCGATCCCTGGGTCGGGAAGATTCCCTGGAGAGGGAAACAGCAACCCACTCCAGTATTCTTGCCTAGAAAATCCTATGGACGGAGGAGCTTGGTGCAGACTACTGTCCATGGGGTTGCAAAGAGTCGGGAACGACTGAGTGATTTCCCTATACTTTTTCTCAGGACTCACAACAACTTTATGGGGTAGATATTTTCACTGTCCCCATTCAGAGATGAGAAAACTGAGGTTCAGAGATGTTAAGTAATCTTGTTAAGTTGGCACAGCACTAAATGGGGGAAGTGGGACTAGAACACAGATTTGATTAGGCCCACAAATTTGTGATTTTTATGAATAAGTCTATCATATGTTCTCTCCAAATATCTCCAGTTCTTTAGCTTTTATCTTCATATTCTCCTAGTATTCGTTTTTATTGCTATCATTTACTTGCAAGTAGTAGAGAGATAATGAGAATTGTTTGGTCAGTTTAAGGGAGAACTCTAAATATGACATGGAAGATCATTTTCAGTTAACAGCTAATAAAAAAACTATGACTTGTTAAAACTTACTAACCAGATTTTAAAAATCTGTCTTACTGACATTGAACAGAATAAACTTAACAGGCAGCAATAATTCATATTTCAAGTTATTTGCCTTCGAGATGGTCTTGAGCAAGGCCACGTGGTAAAACGGAAAGAGCAGTGGAGTAAGAATCAGCAGTCTTGGATTTGAATTCACTGCAGATAACAACTAGCCTGACAAGATAGCTTTGTTTTGAGACCTGATTTTCAAAACCAGTAAGCTCAGAAGGTAAACAATCTGCCTGCAATGCAGGAGACCCGGGTTCAGTTCCTGGGTTGGGAAGATACCCTGGAGAAGGGAATGGCAACCCACTCCAGTATTCTTGCCTGGACAATCCCATGGACAGAGGAGCTTGGCGAGCTACAGTCCATGGAGTCATGAAGAGTTGATCATGACTGAGCAACTAACACTTTCATTTCACTTTCAAGGCCACTTATTCTGTGACTTGGTAACACTATTAGTTCACTTAGACCTTCTCACAGAGGCCAGTGTGATATCCTATACCATCCATAAAGATATTGAGAAATCAAATTAGACTATGTATGAAATAAATTCAGGTTGTGGATTTCATGTCATTGTTGATTAAATTCACCTACAGGCATCAATCTTTAGAAGTGTTTCAATTGGGTGTATTTGGAACACAAGTGGTGGTGAAGGCAATGCTGCTTGTTAATTGCTCAGAAGATTTCCGTTTCTGTGATCTGAAACAGAGTGATTGCTCATCTCCCATATTGCAGTGGGTGAACGGAGAAGACGCTGGT
>NC_057408.1:50761230-50939963 GCF_019320065.1 Cervus canadensis
AGATGAGGCCAGGGGCTATTAGGCCATAATAGGTAACATGTATTTTAAGTGTTCTTTATTAGTAGAGGACAGTAGTGCAGGGCAGAGGCAGTTAATATGCAAAGAAAGGTAAAGATACAGTCAAGAAATATTTAGGGGAGTGGGTAAAATGTAAAAGCCTTGGATATTACTTGGATTTGGTACATAAAGATGGAGAAGAATTCTAGGATGATTCTTGGGTTTCTGCCTTGGATAATTCTGCTTACATCATAATATTATCTGAAGAAGGGAAAAATAGGAGTAAGAGCAGATTTGAGAGGGACAGAATGATGAACAAGATTTGAATATTCTGTATTTGAAGGGACTATACTTTTGTGTTCTGTGTGCAGATTTGAAAAGAATTTCCAGACATGTGAATGGATTAAAAGTAGAGTTTATTAGAGTGGGGGTCACTGCAAGAATAGTGGTCTGGCTTCCTGGTAGTCAGGGAGAGCCCATGATGAACATAGGTCATTTGCCTGTTTTTATAGATGAGAAAAAAAGGAACAGAGTAAGGTATGTATACTGATTGGGTAAGGTATATATACTTTCCTTAGAAGGGGTGGGAGAAGGACAGGACAAATTCCTTTCCTTATATGGGATGGGGGTGGGGGGGGGGGGAACAGGCCATGCTACTTAGGAGGGCTCAAGGATTCTACAAGGGTTGCAACATGACAGGAAGGGCAGAGATAAGGGTCTGATGCTTTCTGTCCCAGCATTCTGAGTCAGCGTGGGTTCATCCTGTTCTTTTGTCCTCAGGACACCACACATATACCAGTGATATTTCTTTGTGTTAGAATAAACATAAATATGTAAATATTTGAAAATAACAGTGATTTGAACAGACAACATTTATCAATAAAGTTTAGAGATGAAAGAGTCCAGGACTGATTTGTGCCTGGGTCTTAATTTACAAAGGTGGTTGAATGACTATAGGAATGATTAATAGCTCACCTTGAGAGGGGCAGTGTCCTCAGTCAGCAAGTCCACCCATCCACCCCTGCCGCCCTGAGACATCAAAACATCATAAAATAAAGATGATTAATACAAGGGCTGGTTGAGCAATTATATTATTGTTGTTGATTCCTTGTATCTTATTACTGCTACATTCTCAACGCATGGATCAACCTCAGTGGTCAAGATTTCCAGATAGCACATCTTCTCCCTGATCTCCAGACATTTCAACTGTGCTCTCTCTAAAGGGAAGCAGTGAAGATGAGTTCACCCCTTTCCTTTAAGGATGTCAATGGAAGTATCATAAACCAATTTTCTTACCCCATTGGTGAACATCCGAAGAGTCTATGAAAGAAAGCAAGAATAGACTCAGAATAAGCAAAAGCATAAGATCAGGGACATTGAAACCAAGTAAGAGGAGACTTTAAGAAAGGAGCCAGGGGTCAACAGTAAATCATGCGGCACAGGGAGAAGAGTGTTCTTTGGGTAGTTCAAGTGAAGGGCGAGCACCATCACAGCAGTTTTAAGAGAGACGTAAGAAGGTAAATGGAGAAGGAAGTGGCAACCCACTCCAGTATTCTTGCCTGGAAAATCCCATGGATGGAGGAGCCTGGTAGGCTACAGTCCATGGGGTCATGAAGAGTCGGACATGACAGAGCAACTTCACTTAAGATGGTAAAATAAAATATAATAAAATGTAAGTGAGGGAACAGATAAGATAATAAGAAAAGACTTCTCTATCCTAAGGGTTGGCTGACAAGCGGAAGTAGGAAATTGGAAGACACATAGGATTAAGGGATTTGTATTGTAGACCGTAGGTTGACAATTGTTAGTGATATACCTAGAAAGAGAAATTCATTTAGAAAAGAGGAAGACCAACTGGTATGTAAAAGCAGAAGTGTTCAGGTAGTTGAATATTGTTCTTATGGAGGAGGTGTTTTGAAATGTATGACAGCTTGCAGCACCCTGGAATCAGCTAAAATGGTGAGTGGTTGAGATGCAAGAAATTGAAGATTCATTTATTTCTATAAGCAAAGCTAACTGCTGGGTTAGGATAAGCACAAAAGGAAGGTTGTCTTAATTTGGTCATATAAACCACTACTCCTTTTTCCTAATGAGGTGGTTTCATGATATCACTTTAGTTGGATGTTGTTTTTTTTGTACTTTGTATGTTTTCCCAGAAGAAATGTTTAATGCAGAGATTCAGAAAGGTAGTGAAAAATCAGTGTGATATATTATGGAAGAGAGTGTGAGTACCACTTCTAAATAAAAAGTTCTTGAGGAATGTTTCCTTGGGAGTACTTTATTATGTGCCTTGTCAATCCCAGGGCTAAATAGGCAGAATTTAAAGACCATTAAGAGACTTAAATATTAATGTGACTTGTACTTTAATGGGCAACCAAATTATTGGTATTCAACTAGTCTTTCTTACTCTTTAGTAGGGAAAAATATCCCCTCATTTTCCTAATACTCAACAGTGTTCTTAATTATGTCACTGACCTTGCTATAACTACTACACTTGACATCTAATAAAGCTGATTCTAAACTGGTTTGTAGTTGAATTTTGAAAAAGGATCAATAGATTCATTTATGCTGACTCCTGCTCTGTTACTGAAACGTGCCTGTACATGCTAAGCATGAGATTACTAGATTTGATTCACAACCACTTGGCTATCTCAGAAACAGCAGTACACCTGTAATACTGTATAACAAATGAAAAATGAAATTAGGAGCCCTGCTATACCCAACACTCTCATCTGTGCCCAATCTATAGCACTAAGTAGATGAGACGTTGATTTCTCCTACCATTAGAAAACATCCTTGTTTGGATTTTTAAACCTCCACATTAAGCCCTTAACCATCGCCATGGTCAATAATGTTGATAGTTGATAATGATTATGATAAAATCAGATGCCATGTTATTTACATGATTATCACTCAAATAGGAACACCTGTATCAGTAGGAAATCCTTTTAAATTTAACTTGGAGAACTTAAGGAAAACTGATTAAGAAAATTACAAGTCTATGAACTCATGAAGGATTTATTTCCTACTTATGTGAGTAAATGACTAGATTCCACTTAAAAGTTACCCAAAGAATACAGTATACCATTGCTCATGGTTGGATAAAAATACACCCAGAAAAAGTACATAGTTACTGTTTTCTCAAGTACTTTCCAATTTAGTATAAAGCACGACAGAATAAAAGATTAAAGTCCCAATACTCTACAAGGGTTTCACTGAGAAGCTAGCAATTAATTACAAGAGGAAATTTTGGAGATGGTTTATTTGGGAGTGGAGGATAGGCTGTGTTTGAGGAAAGGCAAAATGTCCAGTAAGCACAGACGGCAGGATGGTGTCTTAAGATAACAATACAATCATAACAAATGAAATATAATAAGAAAGGACATATCATGCTTGGGAAAGGCACTAGCACAACTGGAGAGGAATGTAGAAGATGAGGTGGGGAAGGTTGTAGCCAGAGCATGGAGGCACTAAGCCGAAAGTGAAAGCTTACATTTAACTTCAAGACAGTGTCATGTGAGGGCCAGCATTTTATGCAGGTGAATAAGAATCCACATGATTAGTTAATGATGTTGTTGTTGTTGTTCAGTTGCTAAGTTGTGTCCAATTCTTTTCGACCCCATGGACTGCAGCAAGCCAGGCTTCCCTGTCCTTTACCATCTCCCGGAGCTTGCTCAAACTCATGTCCATTGAATTGGTGATGACATCCAACCATCTCATCCTCTGTCATCTCCTCTCCTCCTGCCTTCAATCTTTCCCAGCATCAGAGTATTTTCCTATGAGCTGGCTCTTTGCATCAGGTAGCCAAAGTTTTGGAGCTTCAGCTTCAGCATCAATCCTTCCAATGAATTTTCAGGGTATATTTCCTTTTGGATTGACTGGTTTGATCTCCTTGCTGTCCAAGGGACTCTCAAGAGTCTTCTCCAGCACCAGAGTTCAAAAGCATCAATGTCAAATTTCTCCAAACATTCTCAAAATTACTGCATCAACTTTATACTCAGTGTGAGCCCAGTGTTAATATCAATGTGGGCTTTCCTGATAGCTCAGTTGGTAAAGAATCTGCCTGCAATGCAGGAGACCCTGGTTCGATTCCTGGGTTGGGAAGATTTCCTGGAGAAGGGATAGGCTACCCATTCCAGTATTCTTGGGCTTTCCTTGTGGCTCAGCTGGTAAAGGATCTGCCTGCAATGAGGGAGACCTGGGTTCAATCCCTGGGTTGGGAAGATCCCCCGGAGAAGGGAAAGGCTACCTACTCCAGTATACTGGCCTAAAGAATTCCATGGACTGTCCACCCCAGGGGGTCAGAAAGAGTTGGACACAACTGAGCAACTATCACAGAATTCACACTTTTCAGTCTAAATTTCTGAAATGAGAACTCTCAAGTCCTACCCCTGTCTGTCCCAGTGATTAGTCTTGTGGCTTGAGAAGTCATTTTACTGAGTAGAGTGGGGATCCAAGGTTTTGAGGATCAAAAGAGATTATAAAAAGCAGTGTTTGTTTCTATAAAAAAGCAGCAAATAGGTATAAATCCACCCTCAAAATTCAAGAGTACAAAATAAAATGTTTTGTTTTTTATCTTTATTATAAAATATTTTATATAAATAAAAAGAAATGTTTGTGCTGTTTTGTTCTTAGTCACTCAGCCATATCTGTCTCTTTATGACCCCCATGGACTATAGCCCATAAGGCTCCTCTGTCCATGGGATTTTCCAGGCAAGAATACTAGAGCGGGTTGCTATACCCTCCTCCAGGGGATCTTCCCAACCTAGGGATGAAACCCACATCTCCTGTGTGGAGGAATCTGCACAGCCGGCAGATTCTTTGCCCATTGAGCCATTGGGGAAGCACTGTGTACGCAAGGGTACCATCAATTGCCAGGAGCCGTTATGGGAGGTCCCGCCCGTGACGAGGTCATGAAGAAAATACCGGGCAGGCAAGGCTGTGCGGGACCCCATCCATGACGAGGTCACAAGGAAAAAACCTGACAGGCAAGGCCGTCTAGGATAAGGGGCCCTCCAGGTTGGCCTCGGCCTCTACCCCACCCTGTATCTTCCCCCCTTTTTCTGCTGTTGTTCTTCTTTGCCCTGTTGCAGATTCTTGTGTTGCCTGCCGAGAGCTCTCCTGCTCCTCTTTCACTGAATGAGGACCAACTTAAGACCCTAATTAATAAATCTTCTGGACGCTGGTACCCTATGAAGGGGCCAGAGATGAAGGAAATGCTTCCATTCAAACATTTTGCTGGCATTCTGGCTTGTTTGATAAATGTGTGATCTCATTGCACAAAATGCTCTTGATTGTTCTAAACATCCTAAACACAGTAGGCTAACAAAAGAAACTATTAAGCTTAGGCCCCTCCGCGGGGTGAGAAAAGCTCCACAAATAATAGTCACAAATGTGCCTAATAGAAAATACTTTAGATAGAGATTAGCTGGCGACTTCTTGCAGGTAAGTTAACTTTTAGACTAAGAGCCTGTTTTGTGCCATATCTGCTGTTTTTGCATTTCTGTTCTGTAAAAATGTAATCATATCTAGTTCCCATGGAGATGACGCTTATTAGAAAGAAAAGAGATTAATTATAAGAAAAACAGGGTCGGCTACTGAAGTTGCTTAAGTCACAGCAGGTGCAAGCCATAAAATGTTAGCAGGCCTGAAGGCCAAATGATAAGAACGACTCTTGCGAACGAAAGTATGTGGGTGACATCCTGTTTCTGTTGAAGGTCAAGTTGCTGTAATGTTTTGAGATGGCCTGTATATAAGCACTATGCACTTCCCCCAAAAAGGTGTTGTTAAGGGTATAAAGGGGCCGTGCAAAAATAAACTTCAGACTCAGCCCCGAGCTTTGTCTCACTCTCTCTCTCATTCGCCGATGCCGTTCATCCTGAGGATTCCCCTGGATCCTGCTGGGGCTGGACCCCGGCAATCAATAAAATGAAAAAGAAATGTATGGAATGGCAAAAACATTTGCAAACCAGGTATCTTAAGAGAAATATATAACGAACTCATACAACTCAATAGCAAAAAGCAAACAAATATACAACAGCTTCCCCATAACCTAGTTAAAAAATGAACAAGGACCTGAATAGACATTTTTTCAGAGAAGACATACAAATGGCTAACGATTATATTAAATGATACTGATAATTAAGGAAAGGCAAATCAAGACTATAATGGAATATTATTCAGCCATAAAAAGATGGGAATTTTGCCATCTGTGACAGCATAGACTTAGAGGGGATTATGTTAGAGGGGAATAAACAAAGCCCAGAAAGAAGAATTTTTAATATTGATTCAAGGCAGTAGAGGTGATAGTACTTTTCTTGCTCCAAATTAATACAATATATATTGAGGTTTGCTTGGGGATTTATTACTCAGTGTTCACTTACTGAAGTGCTTAATTATGACATATATGCCTGTCACTTAAGTTTAGGGCATAGATACAACAGTGACATTAGTTTTTGCCTGCCATCCTAGAGTCCCAAGTCAATCTTCAATTTTTAAATTGTCTTCTTGCTGCTGTTGGGCATGGTTTTACTGTTTTGTTAGTTATGTGCCTGGAGAAGGCAAATATTTGCTAAAGGAAAACATAATTTGGAAAGTAAATATTTCTCCCCACATCTGAAAGTGAACTCCAAAGAGTAAGGAGTACTTTTGAATTTTCTATGGAGATCGAAATTTCTCCATGTCTTTAAAAATGGTTGACACGCTGTATGCGCAAGTGTGTATGCGTGTGCCCCCATATGCTTATCCCATCTGTGTGCATTTGTATATACATTTCACATATATATATAACTTTAATATAAGCACAACTGTTCAGGGATGAGTCAGTAAATAAGCTTCACCAAACTGAGCATTTTCTCATCTTGGCTTCTCTTTCTAGCTGTGGGATGTATCACCATCAGCTTCCAGACTTGCAGTGAGAAAGAAGACGCTTTTTCCAAAGTTCTTCTCCATTGAACCAAGCAGAGAGGTGATTCACTCCCTTGGAGATGATAACCTTTGAGGTGGGCAGCTGATGAAGACTTTCTCTAAAACTCTTCATGACTGTTCTACAAAAGGCTTGTCTTAAGAATACAGCTAGGTGAGGGGATTGTTTAGTAGTTTATTTTAATGCTTCATAGGGACTTTAAGTTTTGGCCAACTTTCGCTGAGTGTCCATTAAGCACCAAGTACGATTCCCTGGTGGCTCAGGTGGTAAAGTGTTTGTCTACAATGCGGGAGACCTGGGTTCGATCCCTGGGTCGGGAAGATTCCCTGGAGAGGGAAACAGCAACCCACTCCAGTATTCTTGCCTAGAAAATCCTATGGACGGAGGAGCTTGGTGCAGACTACTGTCCATGGGGTTGCAAAGAGTCGGGAACGACTGAGTGATTTCCCTATACTTTTTCTCAGGACTCACAACAACTTTATGGGGTAGATATTTTCACTGTCCCCATTCAGAGATGAGAAAACTGAGGTTCAGAGATGTTAAGTAATCTTGTTAAGTTGGCACAGCACTAAATGGGGGAAGTGGGACTAGAAC
Source organism: Cervus canadensis (assembly GCF_019320065.1). Classification (NCBI taxonomy): domain Eukaryota; kingdom Metazoa; phylum Chordata; class Mammalia; order Artiodactyla; family Cervidae; genus Cervus; species Cervus canadensis. Next base: position 50,768,747 of record NC_057408.1, read on the forward strand.
ACAGATTTGATTAGGCCCACAAATTTGTGATTTTTATGAATAAGTCTATCATATGTTCTCTCCAAATATCTCCAGTTCTTTAGCTTTTATCTTCATATTCTCCTAGTATTCGTTTTTATTGCTATCATTTACTTGCAAGTAGTAGAGAGATAATGAGAATTGTTTGGTCAGTTTAAGGGAGAACTCTAAATATGACATGGAAGATCATTTTCAGTTAACAGCTAATAAAAAAACTATGACTTGTTAAAACTTACTAACCAGATTTTAAAAATCTGTCTTACTGACATTGAACAGAATAAACTTAACAGGCAGCAATAATTCATATTTCAAGTTATTTGCCTTCGAGATGGTCTTGAGCAAGGCCACGTGGTAAAACGGAAAGAGCAGTGGAGTAAGAATCAGCAGTCTTGGATTTGAATTCACTGCAGATAACAACTAGCCTGACAAGATAGCTTTGTTTTGAGACCTGATTTTCAAAACCAGTAAGCTCAGAAGGTAAACAATCTGCCTGCAATGCAGGAGACCCGGGTTCAGTTCCTGGGTTGGGAAGATACCCTGGAGAAGGGAATGGCAACCCACTCCAGTATTCTTGCCTGGACAATCCCATGGACAGAGGAGCTTGGCGAGCTACAGTCCATGGAGTCATGAAGAGTTGATCATGACTGAGCAACTAACACTTTCATTTCACTTTCAAGGCCACTTATTCTGTGACTTGGTAACACTATTAGTTCACTTAGACCTTCTCACAGAGGCCAGTGTGATATCCTATACCATCCATAAAGATATTGAGAAATCAAATTAGACTATGTATGAAATAAATTCAGGTTGTGGATTTCATGTCATTGTTGATTAAATTCACCTACAGGCATCAATCTTTAGAAGTGTTTCAATTGGGTGTATTTGGAACACAAGTGGTGGTGAAGGCAATGCTGCTTGTTAATTGCTCAGAAGATTTCCGTTTCTGTGATCTGAAACAGAGTGATTGCTCATCTCCCATATTGCAGTGGGTGAACGGAGAAGACGCTGGTCCCAACTGCTGTCAGAGCATCTGTGTCTCTTTCTGGAGCTGGAGGTGGGGGAGCACGTTGAGCGCTTCATCTGGTTTGCATGCACCCTGCCTTTCAATTAAGTGGAACAGGAGGGCTAGAGGATGTGCGTGGGATTTGAAACCCGCAGGAGAGGAAATAATTTTGGATGCCAGAACCCAGAATAGGAAATGTATTCAAATGTTACACTTTAGGAAGGATACAAATATATTAATATATGTGTTGCTTCTATTCTCAATACTATCATTTTAATTCATCTTTATACAAATAGAAGAGGAAACTTTGTTTCTGTAATCTTAGCTCAGATTCTTCTGCTCAGTCAAAAATTTTTTTTTCTTGCATCATATGACTTAGTGTGATGAATATATTCTGAAATAAAAATGAGTTGTTGGATGAAACCTGAAGAGGACACAATGTGCTCAAATTTATCATCTCACCAGTGGTATAAATATTGAAACTAAGGCCAGGAACATATGGCCCTAAAACTCAATAAAGCAAGCAATGAGGCAAAATATCCATGTATCTATGTGCCACCCCAAATTAGGAGTTAGATTTCCTATCCCTCCCTGAGGAGAACATATTTCTAATGCCTTTTACAAAATTTATGAAGATACAGGCTTGTTTTTAGTTATTATTATGTACAACTTATGTACACACACCTATTTCGTGAAGCAAGCACTCCTAATACAGAGACAACAGACGTGTCCCCTTCTTCACAGAAAATATTTGTTGAAGCAAAAGCAAATCTTGTACCAGAAATCTAACAGAAAATAAGAAAAATTGCCAATGTTTTTTTCTGAATTAAGTTTTACATCTACTTGAACTTCCCTAGTGGCTCAGATGGTAAAGAATCTGCCTGCAATGCAAGAGACCTGGGCTGGATCCCCAGGTCAGGAATATCCCCTGGAGAAGGGATTAGTACCCCCCTCCAGTATTCTTGTCTGGAGAATTCCATGGACAAAGAAGCCTGGTGAGCCACAGTCCGTGGGGTTGCAAAGAGTTGGACTCGACTGCAAGATTAACACTTTAATCTTCAATATATTAGAAACATACATTCTGCTCTTCTGTAATGGAATAAAATATGCAAAGGAAATTCACAGGGAATTTTATTTTATGTGCATCAGTGCAGTCGCAAAGTTAAACAAACTTGTGTGTTTTAAAAAATTTGAAGTCTCTTATTTAAAGGGGAGAATTTTGCTCTGTAGTGCTCAGAAGATAACACGAGTTAAAAATCCCCTTTAGCATAAAATAATGTTTTAATAATCAAGCAACAACAAAAAGAATCTAGTATTTATTTGCTATAATAAGAAAAAAATACTTCATAAGAGCTATCTTGTAACAGTTTTTTTTCCCCTTAAAGATACTGCCTGTGGGTGGTCTATTAACTTGGCCATGTCTGTGTTTATAATAATCACTTTTCCACTTCTCTTGCCACCTCTGTCTCTCCCTTTCTGGCCTAAATAGTAGGAGTGAAACACTTCCTTCTACAAGTTAATTGAATTGGGCCTCTGTGCTAGCATAATTGAGGTTTGCAAGGCTTCCCTGGTGGCTCAGTGGTAAAGAACCTGTCTGCAATGCAGGAGACGAGGTAGGAGTCACAGGTTTGATTCCTGGGTCAGGAAGATCCCCTGGAGAAGGAAATGGCAACCCACTCCTGTGTTCTTGCCTGGGAAATCCCACGGATAGAGGAGGTTGGTGGGCTACAGTTCATAGGTCACAAAGAGTTGAACATGACTGATCAACTATCACACATCACATCACATAACATGTAAGTTTCATCTGTATAACATTAAATTTCTACTTCTGTATGCACCATCCCCAAAGTGTTCTTGATCGAACTAAGCTTTCAGTTAAGAAATAAACAGCAATTAATAAAGCAATTAAGATATGATGTCAAATGTTATGAATGGGCATATTAGAAAAGAAAGCTTCCAAACATGGATTTCAAATTAGAATTAAAATGTTTCCTATAGAGTTGTTAGAGGAAGTGGGATCCCTTGTAACCTCCTCTAAGGTTTGATAGCCAGTACCAAAACAGAGGCAATTCATTTAATTTGGAATTGATTCAGTAACTTGTATTAAATGAGACTGTTCATTCGAGCCTTTGATTGACTTGAAAACCTGGTTTGTCACTATATATAATGTTTTGGGCTGCTGCTAGAAAAAGAACCAAATGAATCCATAAAAAATTATAGAAAATATTTTGAGCTTATAAATAATTTTGGAGTAGGGCTTTATAAGCATGGCTTTAAAAATAAAAAGCAGGTCTGGAGTAAATGACACAAATTTAGCTGCAGACAAAATGGGAATTCGTTATAGTAAAAAGAACAATAATCTAAGTTAATAAACAAAATCAAATATCCAAATTATGAACTGGAGAAAAAATTGCAAAATGAAGGACAGTTGAACTTCTGGAGATGGTGGGAATATTCATTTTCTTGAATGTGGTAATGGTTTCATGGGTGTTTACATGTTTTAAAATATTGTTCACTTTAAATATGAAAAGTATATTGTATGTCAATTTAGATGCCATTTGTGGACCATAATTAGAAATATCCACTTAGAAAATAATTTATTTTCATTTATTAAAATTAAAAATTTACATGCATTAATCTATTTATCAATTTGACACATTAGGCATCCTAAAAACAGTCCCATGGCAAACCATTTAGGAATGCTGGATAAACTATGACAAATGTCCTTTAAAATGGACAGTTGGAATAAGAAGAATCAAATGGAAATTCTCAGGGACTACATAGGAAGAGAGAGCAAAAAAAACCCAACGGATAGTAATGCTAAAGTCAAGGCAATTGTGAGTGTGTAGTCCTGAGTTCAGTTCAGTTCAGTTGCTCAGTCATGTCCGATTCTTTGCGACCCCGTGAACTGCAGCTCGTCAGGCCTCCCTGTCCATCACCAACTCCCGGAGTTTACTCAAACTCATGTCCATTGAGTCGGTGATGCAATCCAACCATCTCATCCTCCGTCGTCCCCTTCTCCTCCTGCCCCCAAACCCTCCCAGCATCAGGGTCTTTTCCAATGAGTCAACTCTTTGCATGAGGTGGCCAAGGTACTGGAGTTTCAACCTCAGCATCAGTCCTTCCAATGAACACCCAGGACTAATCTCCTTTAGGATGGACTGGTTGGATCTCCTTGCAGTCCAAGGGACTCTCAAGAGTCTTCTCCAACACCACAGTTCAAAAGCATCAATTCTTGTGCACTCAGCTTATACAGTCCAACTCTTACATCCATACATGACTACTGGAAAAACCATAGCCTTGAGTAGATGGACCTTTGTTGGCAAAGTAATATCTCTGCTTTTTAATATGCTGTCTACTTGGTCATAACTTTCCTTCCAAGGAGTAAGCGTCTTTTAATTTCATGGCTGCAGTCACCATCTGCAGTGATTTTGGAGCCCCCCAAAATAAAGTCTGACACCGTTTCCACTGTTTCCCCATCTATTTCCCATGAAGTGATGGCACCAGATGCCATGATCTTCGTTTTCCGAATGTTGAGCTTTAAGCCAACTTTTTCACTCTCCTCTTTCACTTTCATCAAGAGGCTTTTTAGTTCTTCTTCACTTTCTGCCATAAGTGTGGTGTCATCTGCATATCTGAGGTTATTGATATTTCTCCCGGCAATCTTGATTCCAGCTTGTGCTTCTTCCAGCCCAGAGTTTCTCATGATGTACTCTGCATATAAATTAAATAAACAGGGTGACAATATACAGCCTTGATGTACTCCTTTTCCTATTTGGAACCAGCCTGTTGTTCCATGTCCAGTTCTAACTGTTGCTTCCTGACCTGCATACAGGTTTCTCAAGAGGCAGGTCAGGTGGTCTGGTAGTCCCATCTCTTTCAGAATTTTCCACAGTTTATTGTGATCCACACAGTCAAAGGCTTGGCACAGTCAATAAAGCAGAAATAGATGTTTTTCTGGAACTCTCTTGCTTTTATGAGGATCCAGCAGATGTTGGCAATTTGATCTCTGGTTCCTCTGCCTTTTCTAAAACCAGCTTGAACATTTGGAAGTTCATGGTTCATGTATTGCTGAAGCCTGGCTTGGAGAATTTTGAGCATTACTTTACTAGCATGTGAGATGAGTGGAATTGTGCGGTAGTTTGAGCATTCTTTGTGTTGCCTTTCTTTGGCAATAATACCACCCTTTGACACCATGCTTATGGCAGAAAGTGAAGAAGAGCTTTCTTTGGGATTGGAATGAAAACTGACCTTTTCCAGTCCTGTGGCCACTGCTGAGTTTTCCAAATTTGCTGACATATTGAGTGCAGCACTTTCACAGCATCATCTTTCAGGATTTGAGATAGCTCAACTGGAATTCCATCACCTCCACTAGCTTTGTTCATAGTGATGCTTCCTAAGGCCCACTTGACTTCACATTCACTATGTCTGGCTCTAGGTGAGTGATCAGACCATTGTGATTATCTGGGTCATGAAGATATTTTTTTGTACAGTAGTCCTGAGAGTAGCAGCCAATCTCAGTTCCCTAGAGCTTGGAGCTTGATGATCATGCGGGTAGCAATATAAGGAGGTGAGTGGGCTTGAGGCTGCTGCTTAAACTGTTGCTGTTGCCAAGTTGCATCAGTCGTGTCTGACTCTGTGCGACCCCACAGATGGCAGCCTACTAGGCTCCTCTGTCCCTGGGATTCTCCAGGCAAGAATACTAGAATGGGTTGCCATTTCCTTCTCCAATGCATGAAAGTGAAAATTAAAGTGAAGTCGCTCAGTCATGTCTGACTCTTTGCGACCCCATGGACTGTAGCCTACCAGGCTCCTCTGTCCATGGAATTTTCCAGGCAAGAGTACTGGAATGGGTTGCCATTGCCTTCTCCAGCTGCTTAAACTATGACCCTTGAAAATCTACAAATCTGGTGAAAGAATGCCTAAAAAAATCCCATATACCAGCAAAATGAGAAGACAAAGGAACTTAGTCTTATCTTGAACTTTCGATGAAAACAAAACAAAGCAAAACTCTCCTCTAAAGTTTGTATTGGTGATCCTGAACTCACATATGTTAGAGGTCCAAATTTGTACCACTTGGGTGATCCAGAAAATCCCAATCTAATAGTTTATCTTAAGCCACTGTTTGATAGTACCTTTAGATGCTGGCTATAGCAAAAGTAAATATTTCTCAGAGTCACAAAAACAACCTCCCATGTGTACATTCTCCATGAACTTGATCTTATAACCTAAGATGTCAAGGTACAAGTGATAATCAGCAGAAGTTAAAAATGGCACATTAGACCCACAAGGCACTGTATATAAAATTTATTGAATAAAAACATAAATTTAATATATTTAAAAAGAGAAAGCAGAGAATAAAAAACAGCACAAAATGAGATTTTGTTGTTGTTCAGTCACTCAGTCATGTCTGAATCTTTGTGACCCCATGGATTGCAGCACACCAGGCTTCTCTGTCCTTCTCTATCTCCCAGAGTTTTCTCAACCTTGTGTCCATTGAGTCAGTGAGGTCATACAACCATCTCATCCTCTTTTGTTCCCTTCTCCTCCTGCCCTCAGTCTTTCCCAGCATCAGGGTCATTTCCAAAGAGTCAGCTCTTTGCATTAGGTGGCCAAATTATTGGAGCTTCAACTTAGCATCAGTCCTTCCAATCAATTTTCAGGGTTGATTTTCTTTAGGATTGATGGATTTGATCTCCTTGCTGTCCAAGGGACTCTCAAGACTCTTCTCTGGTACCACAATTCAAAAGCAGCAATTCTTCAGCACTCAGCCTGTTTTATGGTCCAACCCTCACATCTGTACCTGACTACTGGAAGAACCATAGCTTTGACTATGTGGACCTTTGTCAGTAAAGTGATGTCTCTGCTTTTTAATACACTGTCTAGGTTTGCCATAGCCTTTCTTCCAAGGAGCAAGCATCTTTTAATTTCATGGCTGCAGTCACCCTCTGCAGTGATTTTGGAGCCCAGGAAAATGCAATCTATCACTGTTTCCACTTTTTCCTCATCTATTTGCCATGAACTGATGGGACTGGATGCCATAATCTTCATTTTTTGAATCTTGTTTTTTAAGCCTCTTTCACTCTCATCAAGAGTCTCTTTAGCTTCTCTTCACTTTCTGTCATTAGATTGGTATCATCTGCATATCAGAGGTTGTTGATATTTCTCCTGGAAGTCCTGATTCCAGCTTGTGATTCATCCAGCCTAGAATTTCGCATTATGTACTCTGCATAGAAGTTAAATAAGCAGCGTGACAATATATACAGCCCTGACGTACTCCATTCCTAATTTTGAACCAATCCATTGTTCTATGTCTGGTTCTGACTGTTGCTTTCTGACCTGCATACAGGTGTCTCAGGAGGTAGGTAAGGTGGTCTGATATCCCCATCTCTTTAAGAATTTTCCACAGTTTGTTGTGATCCACACAGTCAAAGGCTTTAGCATAGTTGATGAAGCAGATGATTTTCTGAAATTCCTTTGTTTTTTGCTATGATCCAGTGGATGATGACAATTTGCGATAACTTGTTGACAAGATGCAGTAATTTGTCCTTTATGTTAGAGAGGAAGTTGTACCATGTTTCAGGACACCGGGCTTCTAAAATCTTACCAGGTATGTTGAGCGCCTTAGATGGTTTAATCTTAGATGGTTTAACTTTCTGCCTCTTTTTACTTAGCTGGTCTAATTAACACAATATCATGGATATAGTGAACCTATGAGATGGTCTTCAGAGCATCTACTTGGGTCCCAATCAGGACTCCTGTCTTAGAGAAGGCTTGCAGAAATCTTCTCTTTCACTCCCATAATTAAGTAATTCTTCTGAGCCCCAGATTTTTCTGCTGTCTGGCTACAGGATATGAGAGTCTTCCAGTGTTGCCTAGGAGACCCTCTGGCTTTCACACTTTTCCTAAATTGGTGATTAATCCAATGTTTCAATAGTTCCCCGTAAGAAGCTTCTAATCCTGTAGTTATGATTATTACTCCCTGCTTGGCCCCCTCCCACCCCCAGGATCTCAGATGCCCCCCAGACACACTTCAGTCCACTGATGCCCAAACTCAGATGATCCATACAGTTCTTTTCAGTGCATTGACTTGTTTCAGGGATCCAGGTGCTATCAGGACTCCACCTTCCAGCAAAGACGGTATCCTCTCTACCATCCTATGGGTGCCCTGGTTCCAGAGTCTGCCTCTGTAGATCATTGCAGGTACTAACCCTTGTAGCTGCTTTACCCTAGGGAACAGATTATAAAATGGAAACTTACAGGCTGGTAATTTGTTAGCAGTGTTTTCTGGAAAAACACTGGCAGTGAGTGATGCAGGCTTAGGCAAAGGGCAAAACTGAACTATGATGCAGTTGCAGCAGAGACTTCAGATCATCTCCCTGCCAACTTTGTAGGTGGGATGGCCATTCAGAGACACTGAATTGAGATAAGACATCTAGGCCTTTATACCCTCCCATCCACACTGAACAGTCGTTACAGTGGACCGCCCTTGAGGAGGGGTTAACATTTGTTATGGATGCTCTCTTTGTTCAAGGGCAGTTCCCTTGGGGGGACTCAGCTGGAGACCTCAATACTCAACACTACCAGCGAGTCAGGGAATAAATGCCTCAGTCCTAATGGGTTTGGTTGGCCTACCATCATCTCCATTAGAGGGAGAGACAGAAAGAAGAGTAAAGAAAGTTTTTAATTTTCTCTTTTGTTTATCATCTATCTATCTCTTTATGTGTCTATCTATCAATCATATCTCTGCCTTAAAGGTAAGGTTTAAATTTTTGCAGAGTGCATACTTTTCATTTATTTTAAAATTGTACTGCAAAGGAAATGAAGGAGTTGGGGGAGAGGAAGAGGACAAGGACAGGGAGGAGAAGGAGAAGAAGATTTTGATTTATCTCAAATAATAAAATCCAGTACAAATTTAAAATGCCCTCTGCAAATAAACCTGGCCATGGTAGGTAAAGTAGCAGTAGCAATTGCTAAAACCTTACATTTAGTATATAGTTGCATCTATAAGTCTGCATGCTTGATTGTTAGCTCATTTGATAATGATGGGGACAGTGTAAAAATCAAAACACTTTGAAATCACATGAAACACTGTGGCTTGTAAAGGCCAATGGAGTGAACACAGGACATCAAACAAGAGGCAGTGGGAAAGAATGCACAAGTGCCCTGGCTGTACCTAACATTTATGAGTGTTTCTAGGCACCCTCTCTATGCAAAGAAGTCAGGTTTAAATGGCAAATAGAAGTATTTCTGGTACATGTGATGTCTGGTGTGTTAGCTACTGGAGACAACTTTGCAAACTGTGGAGTCATTTGGAGATGCTAAACAAAAATATACACTGTTATTATGGAGATTCTAAATTATATCAGTGACTTTTTTGAGACAGCATTTCTGTTTTCATTTGTGATTTTCATGATCAATTTGGTTGTAGAGTGCTAGTGAATTACCAAATCAAAAGCAATTTTTTTCCTCACACTACTATACTTAGAAGAGTGAAATTTAGACAATTAAGGAATTGGCAAAATTGTATTTTGACAGCCCATATAAAACTAGGCATTATCAGAAAAAGTTCTTTCAAAATACCTTGAAAATCAGTGGTATAAGACAAATCCTTACATTTCTTTCCCCAACCTTCCTTGCAATGCTTCCTTTCCTTTTAATCTCATCTCCGTTCTTTTATTTCTCATTAATTCATTTATTTACTTAAGAATTTATCACACATTAATGGAATACCATGGCAAGCAAAATTCTGTTAGTAAACAAAACCACTGTTGATACTCATTAAGAGAGGCATTTATTTATAATATAGATTGTTAGGATGAAAGTTTGTTAGAAGTGCTGGAGGAAGAAAGGTGATGAAGGTGGCATTACTGAAAGATCAGGAATTTAAAAGACGTGTTCTTTGTGCTCATTGAAATCCATTTTTATGTCACAAAGGAGCCTTTGGTTTTCTTCTGGCTATCATCAGCTCTTGCTTCATTTCTCCTATATTGCCACATGTGTGGTACATGGATATTAGACTACTGTGGCACTCTGAAGAAAAATAATGACTTCTAGCTTCTATCTTCTATATACCAGCAATGAGCCAACAGAATCTGAGATTAAAAACACAGTATCATTGACACTCTAAAATCATATACTTAGGTATAAATGTAACAAAATATGTATAAGATCTATTGGAGGAAAACTACAAAATTGATGAAAGAAATAAAAGAACTAAGGAAACAGAGAGCTATTTCATGGTCACGGAGAGGAAGAATCAATGCTGTCAAGAATTTATTTCTTCTTAAATTCTTCTGTAATTCACCACAGTCCCAGTGAAAATGCCAGAAAGTTGTTTTGTGGATACTAACCAACTGATTCTAAAGTTTCTATGGAGAGGTAAAGGACCCAGAACAGACCACAGAATATTAAAGAAGAAAGACAAAGTTGGAAGACTGATGTCACACAACTTTAAAGTGTACTGTAAAACTACAGCAATCAGGACAGTGGGAGACTCCCCTGCTGGGGCAGTGGATAAGAATCTGCCTGCTAATGGAGGGGACACAAGTTGGATCCCTGGTCCAGGAAGATCCAACATGCCTTGGAGCAACTAAGCCTGTGTGCCACAACTACTGAGGCTGTATCTAGAGCCTGTGTGCCACGCCTGCTGAAGCCTGCGTGCCTAGATCCTGCACTCCACAAGAGAGAAGCCACTGCAGTGAGAAGCCTGCTCACTGCAACCAAGTGTAGCCCTGCTTCCTGCAACTAGAGAAAGGCTGTGCACGGCAACAAAGACCCAGAGCAGCCAAAAATAAATTAAAAAAAGAAAATGTGGTATTACAATAGACAATATTTAAGGAAAAAGAGTAGAAGGAGTAACACTCCAGCTAAAGTAGAAAACATTAGTACATGAGTAAGCTTAGACTTTTTTCTGCTTCTTGTAAATCTGTTTAAAAGATAAATCAATAAAGGTATACTTTTGGCCAACTGATGTAACAGGAACCAAATTTAGTATAGGTCATTACAGAGTATCAAGCAGAGTTCCCTGTTGTATACAGTAGGTCCTTATTAGTTACCTACTTTACATATGGTGGTGGTTTAGTTGCTAAGTCGTGTACGACTCTTGCCACCCTTTGGACTGTAGCCCGCCAGGCTCCTCTGTCCATGGAATTCTCCAGGCAAGAATACTGGAGTGGGTTGCCATTTCCTTCTTCAGGGGATCTTCCTGACCCAGGAATCGAACCTGGGTCTCCTGTATTGCAGGCAGATTCTTTACCAGCTGAGCTACAAGGGAAGGTTACATATAGAAGTTTGTCTACGTCAATCCCAATCTCAATTTATTCCTTCCCCATCCTTTTCCTCCCTGGTAACTGTAAGTTTTTTTTCCTACATCTGTGACTCTGGTTCTATTTTTGTAAATATTCAAGTGGCATACATGAACTTATTATACCATTTTTAGATTCCACATATAAATATTATATGATATTTGTCTTTCTCTAGAAATATCGTATTTAATAGTGAAATACTGAAAGATTTCTTTCTGAGATTGGGAGTGTCATAGAGTGCTTGTTTCACTAGTTCTTTTCAAAATTGTGTTGGATATTCCAGATGATTCAAGAAAGAAAATTAAAAAAGAAAATGGAATAAGATTTGGAAAAGTAGGAACTAAACTGTCATCATTCTCAGAAAACAGGATTGTAAAATAAAAATTCCAAAGACCCTACAAATTATTACAATTTTTAAAAATGATGTTAGCTTATTCAGAGTAAGGGCTTCCCAGGTGGCTCAGTGGTCAAGAATCTGCCATCCAAGCAGGAGACAGAATCGATCCTTGGGTCGGCAAGATGCCCTGGAGAAAGAAATGGCAACCCACTCCAGTGTTCTTACCTGGGAAATCCCATGGACAGAGGAGCCTGGTGGGCTATAGCCCAGGGGGTTCCAAAGAGTCATACACTTCATAGCAACTAAATAGCAGTCATAGAATATAAATTCAATATGCAAAAACATTTTTGTAACTTAAGCTGGAAACAACTGGAAAATTAATTTTAAAAATAATATAATTTTCAATTGTATTTAAAGTTACCAAGCAAAGAGAAAGTCAAAGAACCTTTTTTATCAAACATTACAAACTGTTGAGAGAAATTTTAAAAATAAAATAAATTAAGTGAAATACTATGTTCATGAATTGAAAGACACAATATTGTGACTATATTTGGTTAGAAATTATTGTGTAACAAACTTCTCCCACATGTTTGACTTAAAACAACAACTATTTATTAGTCATGAATTTATTGTCTTAAGGAAAGGTCTGCTGATTTAAGTCATGCTGGGATGATTTTGACTGGTCTCACATATGCAACTTTGATCATCTGGTGGATAAACTGGAGGCTAGTTGGTCCAGGATAGCTTCACTTATACTGGGTGATGTCTGGTTTTATCTTGGAAAGCAGATATTACAGCACCTTTCATCTCCCATAATTGTGCAGGCTATCCTAAGCTTGTTCTTATGGTGACTTGGCAGGTTCCAAAAGGGAGAGAATAAACACAGGCCTTTCTAAAGCCTAACTATAATGCTACACAGTATCATTTCCACTGTATTTTATCATCCAAAACAAATCATATGTCTTGCCCAGATTCAGGCATTGGAGAAATAGACTTTGTATCTTGATAGGATGAATTGCAAAGTTTCATAGCAAAAGACTGACTGTAGGTAGGAATGGAAAATTGTGGTGCTTTAATTCTTTACAAATTTGCTTATAGCTTCAATGTACCCCAATAAAAATTCTGTGATTGTATGTGTGTGTGTGTGTGTGTGTAAATGGACAAGTTGATTCTAAAAATTCATTATAAAATGTAAGTGGCCAACAATAAAAGGAACAAGCTAGAGACTTATAATAATGAATGAAAGAACCAATTATCAAGTTGTAATTAACTGATAGTACATTAATGGCACAGGAATGTGGGCCACCTCATTTCTATCAGAGTTGATATGCAAGGAAACACAGAAACAAAAGCCTTTTCAATACATTGTGCTGGGTCATTGAATGTTTATATGACCCTACTTAACATCCGCTCTGCATCAATTAAGTAGACTAGGTGTAAGTAAAAAAGATAAACAGTAAAACTCTTAAAAAAGACATTGGAAACCTCTTTATGCTTTGTGTGTGCTAAGTCGCTTCAGTCGTGTCTGACTGTTTGCGATCCCACAGACTGTAGCCTGCCAGGCTCCTCTGTCCACGAGTAGCTTCTGCTTATTGTAGCTAGGGGAAGCCCATGCACAGCAATGAAGACCCAGCACAGCAAAAATAAATAAATTAATTAAAAATCCACAAGGAGGTACACAAACATGAGGATGACTAGGACAAAAAAGACAGAGGAAGAGGATGTGGAACACCAGAAACTCTTGAATAATGCCAAATAAGAGTGTAAATTGTACAGTCACTTTGGGAAGCTGTTTACCCATAGAGACTAAAGAATCCCACTCCCAGGTAATTACTCAACAGAAATACCTACATAAAATCACCAAAATATGTGTGTGGGAATACAGATAACTTTTAGTCCCAAATTGATAAAAACAAAAATATACAAAAAGAATAGATAAATAATATCTATTATATTCACATAATAGAGTACTTTGCTGAAGTAAAAGTGGACAAACTATGATTGTATTGAATAACAAGAATAAAACTCACACACACACAATATTGAATCAAAGAACTGAGAAACAAAGGCATACATACTGTGAGTCCATTAACTTAAAGTTCAGTAAAAGGTAAAGGGCTTCCCAGGTGGTGCTGGTGGTAAATAACCTACCTGCCAATGCAGGAGACATAAGTGACTTGGATTCAGTCCCTGGTTTGGGACAAATTCCTGGAGGAGGGCATGGCAACCCACTCCAGTGTTCTTGCCTGGAGAATCCCATGGACAGAGAAGCTTGGTGGGCTACAGTCCATAGGGTCACAAAGAGTCACTGAAGTGATTTAATACACAACACACACACACAGAATGTTTTAGAATAGGTGGTAGAATAGTATAGAATTTGAAATATATGGTACAGTTCTTTTTTTCGAATATGGTATCCTAAACTAACACTTTATAATTGCAAACTCATGTTATCTGCTCATCCTTAGCTTTCATTGCATTCATCAGTCATTCAATAACACCAAATACATGTCTGATCGTTAATCTCTGTTTATTATCCAAATTGTGTCTCTTCTGAGCTTGATATCACCATTTTGTGTAATTGTTTCAAAATAAACTCATTAGACTACATTAAGCCCTAATTCTCAGCTGGGGAAAGTGCATTTTTTATTAATCAATTTATTTCACAATTTAATGGGAAAGGTTTGAATTTCTTTCCCATCAGGAAAATAGGCAGACAGATTTGCATCAGAAATTATCCTTGTGCTGGAATATGAAGGCTTAAGTCCTTAGAACAAGAAACCTGGCCCAAGGGCATAGTCTCTCCCAGATCATCAAACAAGTGACGTTTTAAGGAGCTGAGTTGGCAGCGGTAGAAGTGATGGCGTTGTGTTCTATGGCCCCTTTGATAAAATTTCCACCCTGTGATTTGGAGGCCAGTTAATTGCATCAAACAATAAAAAAGTTATTGTTTTATTTTCCTTGTGAATTTGTCATAAAAAAATAGCTATTTGAATTTGAGTGGAGCAGGTTTTAGAGAGACTTGACAGGAGTAAATGTGAAAAAAAAATGTTAGCCACTCAGTCGTGTCTAACTGTTTGTGACCCATAGACAGAGCCATGGAATTTTCCAGGCAAGAATACTGGAGTGGGTAGCCATTCCCTTCTCCAGGGACTCTTCCTGACCCAGGGATCGAACCTGGGTCTCCCACATTATGGGTCGATTTTTTACTGTCTGAGCAACAGGGAAGCCCCCACAACTCTATAAGCAGAGTATATGTGAATAGACACATAGATATTTGTGTATATGTCCATATTCACATATTGATACATATGCATAAATTAATCAGTCATTTACACATATCATCTATGAAAAAGAGCTATCTATCTGTATTAGAAAATTAGCACTCTTGGTATGGTAAGATTTTGAATGTTTCTATCATGTGCTCCTATTTATACACTTTGATTTTAGCAGTAACGAATCCGCCTGCAATGCAGGAGGCACAAGAGACACAGGTTCTATCCCTGGGTCGAGAAGATCCCCTGGAAGAAGGAAATGACAACCCACTTCAGTATTCTTGCCTGGATAATCCCATGGACAAAGAAACCTAGTAGGCTACAGTCCATAGGGTCTAGAAGAGTCTGACATGACTGAGTGACTGAGCACACAAACTTGCATTTAAAGATAGGAACATAAAAGCATTAAGAATAATTCTTTCAGACAACTTAATGAACTGTTACACTATCACCAAGATATTTTCTTTCAAAATATGATGAACAGGACATACAACTACCTTTTTTTTTGTGGCTGTTGCAGAATGACCTATTGACTTTGCTAATTTATAGAAACCCTTTAAAAATTCTTTTTAGCCTATCCCCATTTCAGCTGGAATGAAAATCTTTTAACAGACACACAAAATGAAAGAAAGTGGTATCAATTTTGGAGGCTCTAACAGCCATGAAAAAAAAGCTAAGAGTCTCTTGCCTCTCTGATTATCTACTGCTCCTGTTAGGTGGAGGGTTCTTAATCTTGGGGATTTCTGTTCAAAAGGACATGGGTGATATTAGCAACTAATTATTCTTGAAAATTAGCTCTCACCTGGCCTCAACTTTTATTTGCTTTTTTGTTTTCACTGAGTATTTGAGTAGGATATAGCTGTGTATTAATATATAGCTTGAAAAGCAGGATGTACACCAAAGATCTACTCGTGATTGGCGTTCACTCAGTTTTCTTATTGTGAAGCATGTAGGAATGTAGAATACATCAAAATGTATGAGGCATAGAGATGGAAACTTTTCTCTCCTTTCCACCATATACCCATTGCCTAGAACAACACATGGTAGGCACTGAAAAAAATTACTGAGTGAATACAAGAAGTGTTCATACTCCTCTTCCTTCCATGAAGCAGTTCTAGCTCTCCGACTGCCCCTTTCCCCCAAGATTATCCAATCACAAGCTGCCCTGGGACCAGCATCCTTTTCTCAGTTTGGTTTCTTAGCATTGCTGAGGAGGCAAGATTTGGTAATCCTGTTTTTATGGCCTGTAAAGTTAATTTTGAGCCCCTGGATATAAGGAGTCCATGTTCCCAATCATCTTTGGAGCACTTATCACCCCTTTGAGAATCCTCTGTTTCCCCCAGCACCTCCCACTGGACTTCATGAGAACAAAAACAAACTTCCGTTAAACCATTGAGATTTGGGCATCATAAATTTCAGCTACTAGGTTACCTTTGGACAACAGGAGCCTGACAAAAGCACGTAAAAATCAGAAGTACTACTTGAACTCTAAATATCACTGTTGCTCTTTTCCTTTTTTGCATGAGGATCCAAATCATAACCATATTTGTCAAGAAGTCTCCAAGATACGTGACATGGTCAGCTGTGTTTTACCTTTTCTGACTGATGACCAGTGTACTGAAAATGCCTTTTGAATGTTTTTGCAATAGTAAAAGTAACCTGTGTGTGCTCAGTCATGTCTGACTCTTTGCAACCCCATAGACTGTAACCCGCAAGGCTCCTCTTGTCCAAACGTAAACTAGTAGCTGAAATTTATGATGCCCAAATCTCAATAGTTTAACAGAAGTTTATTTTTGTTCTAACGAAGTCCAATGGGAGATGTTGGGGGAAATAGAGGATTCTCAAAGGGGTGATAAATTCTCCAAAGATGATTGGGATCATGGACTCCTTATATCCTGTCCTTCCTTCTTTCTCTAGGATCTTAGAATCCTCTGTTAGATCCTCTGAATGTTACTGACATATGGACGAAGTTAGGTTCCTACATTAAAAAAAAATGATGAATACCCTCGGTCTATGTGATCATGAAATCATGTCCAGAGATGTTAACTGGAAGATGTTAACTGTGTTAAATACAGTTTGCTTGTAATACTTAAATTGTTATCTTTACTCATTTTTTAAACCCTTGTAATACCCTTTCATCTATAAGCAGCTTGTAAAACAAATAATAGCACAGGTTTCTGTAATACGATTTGTTAACATTTACATGAGTTTTTGAAAGAAATATTTTAAAAAATCAGAAAACTATAAGGAAGTTTAAAATTTGAGGTATATGATAAATAGATGAGAGTCCCTTGGACTGCAAGAAAATCCAACCAGTCCATCCTAAAGGAGATCAGTCCTAGGTGTTCATCGGAAGGACTAATGATGAAGCTGAAACTCCAATACTTTGGCCACCTCATGCAAAGAGTTGACTCAGGAAAAGACCCTGATGCTGGGAGGGATTGGGGGCAGGAGGAGAAAGGGATGACAGAGGATGAGATGGATGGATGGCATCACTGACTCGATGGGCATGAGTTTGAGTAAACTCTGGGAGTTGGTGATAGACAGGGAGGCCTGGCGTGCTGTGGTTCATGGGGTCACAAAGAGTTGGACACGACTGAGTGACTGAACTGAACTGAACTGAAGATAGAATAAGGGCTTCCCTAGTGGCTCAGATGGTAAAGAATTCACTCGCAATGTAGGAGACTTGGGTTCGATCCCTGGGTCAGGAAGATTCCTTGGAGCAGGAAATGGCAACCCACTCCAGTATTCTTGCCTGGGAAATCACATGAACAGAGGAGCCTGGTGGGCTACCATCCATGGGATTGCAGAGTTGGACACAACTCAGCAACTTTCATGATAGAATAAATGAGCAACCACTTAAGTAGTAAGGCTCTTTTGATTCAAAACCAGAACTAGATTTGTATGGTTTCTATATCTAGACTGAAACAGGACTCTTCATGTCCTACCACTCATAATCATATACCCAGGTGCCCTCTCGTCCCCCACTCCCCACCTCTGCCCTCTGACACCAAGAGCCTTTACATCTGCAGGAACTCAGGACCTGATCATTATGTTCTTGCTGAGTGAGGCTTACACATAACACTTTTATGGGTCAGACAGGACATGCTGTTCATCATATCTGCCCACACTTTATTGGTCAGGGCTCACTCAGATGACAGTACCTAATTGCAAGCGATGCTGAAAATGGTTCTGCTTGTGTGCCCAGGAGAAAGAGGAAGGTAACGAGTTTCCACTGTTAAGATTATTGGCATCTATGTTACCAAGAGGAACTTTTATTTTACTGTAGCATTGAACACCCTGATGAACATTTGTTACTAACCACTTTCTTCTTTGATTTTCATTTCTTCTGCCATCTCCTCTTATTAGCCATTCATTCATTTTTAAATAGTTTAATTTATTCATTTGTCTGTGCCAGGTCTTAGTTGCAGCATATGGGATCTTTAGTTGTGGCATAAGAACTCTTGGTTGCAGAATATGGAATCTAGTTCCCTGACCAGGGATCAAACCCAGGCTCCTGCAATGGGAGTGGGGAGTCTTAGCCACTGGAGCATCAGGAAAGTCCTTAGCCACTCATTCTCGATGCCTTTTGAGGACTATTCTTTCTCTTCTCAGTCTTTAAAAGTCAAATTTGTAATTCCAAAGGATTCCATTGTCATCTCTCTGAGCTTTTTACAGTAACTATAATTCCTGCAGTATCTTAAAGAAAACCAGTGTCCCACATATTCTTTATGTTTTGAAGATTCTTGAATTTAATCAAGAACTCTGTTAAATTCCAGACCCATATTTCCAACAGTTTAATAAATACTTTGATTTGGAAGGTCCCCAGGCACTTCAAATCAATGACATTGAAAAATGTATCATTAATTTACACCAAAGGAGTTCAGTATCATCTATTTTGATGAATGACTCTACTCTTCCTTGTAATTTCATATTTTCTTTCTCACATAGACACTCCTCTGTGAAGATCATCAGTTCAGTTACTACATTCTACAATTTCTAGGTTTTAGTACCTTTTGTATCTGTCATCTATTCTCATGGCCTGAATTCAGGCTGTTATAAGTTTCTTTTTGTCTGGCTTTTAAATCTTTGCTTACTTGTAGCTCTCCCAAGGTTGGGTATAGTCTTTTATTATCTATACCAAGAGTGAGCAGAAAGTGGGGGAGAGATTTCAAGACAGAGCAGTTAGAATTGACCAAATTGGAATGTACAATTTGCACAGTGGACTGGGGGTAGATTGTAGGACTTGGAGAGAAGTACAAAAACTGGCAGAGCTGGGCCCAGACAGAGAAGATGGACATTAGAGCCAGGTGTCAAATTTCTGCACAGGGTTCATTAACTGAACGGAGACTCCGGTCCTGTTGATGGGCCAGCCGGCTGAATCCGTAGAGAGAATTCTTTGGTTGATCAAAGCAGAGTCAGGAGCACAGCCAGGGGCAGGGTTATTAGGGCCAGATGGATGCTGATCAGAGTCACAGACCACCTGGAATCATTCAAAGTGCAAGAACCAGAATGGACTGCAGTGTAAATGCTGAAGTAGATTCTTAGATACTTTCTCAGCCAGTTCTGTTAAGTGGCCTGAATGAGAATAAGTGTGAGGAAGCTTCAGAGAGAGGCAGATTTCAGTTCTCTCAGAGAAATACCTTTTAGTCATCAGAACTGATTGTCAGAAAGGTGGGCCGCTTTGTGAGTTAGTGAGTTCCCCGGTCACTGAAATGACTCAGAGACTTCGTGAGTGCCTATGAAGCTACCATAGAGACTATTTTTGCATCACATGAATGAGGGGGTGAGACAGTTGCTAAACTCAATTATAACTCTCAGGTGTTATCTTCTCAGTTTGAAAATTATGATCTGGTTCCAACTGGCTGTATGACATTCTTTCACATTCTCCCCCTATACAGCAGACATTGAGTTGCAGAGATTCTCCCATTGTTCTGCTTGTGTTCTGGTTCTCTATCCTCAAAGTGGTTTTGATCTTAGTCCTGGGCTTCCCTGGTGCCTCAGGGATAAAGAATCCACCAGCCAATGCAGGAGACATGAGTTCGATCCCTGGGTTGGGAAGATCCCCTGGAGAAGGAAATGCCAACCCTCTCTAGTATTCTTGCCTAGAGAATTCCATGGACAGAGGAGTCTGGCAGGCCACAGTCCATGGGGTCGCAAAGAGTCAGACTTACTGACTTAGTGACAAAATGACAACAACAAGCAACAACCCATTCATATTTAACAACACATCGTTTAGTTTGCTCTCCCCCACAACCCCCACTGATTTCAGCTGCTGGTAATCCAACCACTTAACTCAATGAGATTTTTAAGTTTGAACTAGGTCTTTTAGTTGAACAGGAAAGAGGAAGGAAACCTGGAGTGCAGAGTCCAAAGTGTGGGATTCAGCTCTGAAAAAGAGATACCTAAAACCAACCAGTCCTTCATGCAGAGAGCAAAGCCAAGCAGTGGTGACACAAGATCTGCTCTGGAAGCTTCGAGCTGTGAAGGATATGTTTTCTAGATTTGTTGTCAAGTGTAGCACTTGGAAGTGGTAAATCATCGCAGGAGCCCGTGTGCTTGGCAACCGCACTCCCGCCTGGGTTGCTGGCAGAACAAGCCACAGCTTCATCGTCTCCCACAGACCTGATGGGGACATGTGAGCCATCAGTGACTGATCATTTGGGGAAAACCTGACCGTAGACAGAAATTTTCCTCACTTTTCTCTTGCTGTAATGAAGTGAGCAGAAGCTCAATGAAATCAAGTTGTCTCATTTATTATACAGATGACTCACATGCGTTCTGACTCATGCCAATAGTCACTCTGCCACTAGCACAGATACGCCAGGGCTGAAGAAAAACTGTGCTCTTCAGACAGTCCCCCACCCCAACTCCTTACTGAGGACTGGGCTGTCATAATACTGCTCAGATTGGCCCTGGCGCTCGGAGCTGGGACAGTAAGTCATTCGGGTTGGGGATGACTTTTCAGGCTTACAGCTGTATCCTTAGGGGTGGATGCTGTTAATCAGCCCTGTCCATGACATCATTAAAGGAACGGCTCCTGCATAAAAAGGCCATTTTATAGCTTTGTCATTCTCATGATTTAAAACACTGCTGTTCCTTCATCCATCAGGTAAAACAAGGATGCGGTCTAAACCTGTTCTTTCAGAACAGATCCCTCCATAATTGTGCTGCGAAAAAGAATGCGCTGTCAGGCTCAGCACTGTGTCTGCTTTGCATCTGTTTTTTGTCTGGTTATGTCTGAGCAGCCACCATGTTGTCCCCTCAGCTTACTTTTAGAACACGATGTGATGGGGGTATTGCCAAGAGTTTGAATAAAAACAGAATGTAGTTGTGTGATGTCATTGTAATACACTTTAAACACTTTGAGAATTTACTATTTTCGACAGGAAAAAAATTCCTTTGGATTGTCTTTCTAGAACGTACGTTAGGTGAGCCATCTCAGAGTTCACACTGAACTCCTAAACTAATTTTGTGTTTGTGTTTCATGATAAAAGCTGACTTTCTAAAATAATACATTGAGTGGGTATCTAGTGAGATGTCTTGGAAGGTAAAATTTTCCACATGTTAAGAGCAGGTTTTCACTCTTTCGATTGATCTTTAGTAAAATTTTCCTATGAAAATAATAGAATAAAACCTAGACTGTCAGTGTTTTTTACAAGTTTTTACTTTCCTCTAGCTTCTATGTGAGTATGGAGATCTAGGCACAGGAAGATGAAGTGATCTTCCCAAGATTCTAGAGAGAAAACTGGCACTGTGATTCCTGTAGTCAAGGTATTCTGTAAGCAGTGAACTCTGTACATAATTTAATTTTCACATATCATATTCATATGATATTTATTCTTATTGTTGTTGTTTAGTCACTCGGTCATGTCTGATTCTTTGAGACCCCATGGACTGCAGCATACCAGGCTTCCCTATCCTTCACTATCTCCTGGAGTTTGCCCAAACTCATGTCCATTGAGTTGGTGATGCCATCCAATCATTTATTCTTATGAAGTGGTTATTCAGGAAGAAGAATTTTCCAGTTCTTTCTTGTGGGTTTTGCATTCTTCTATTGAAAAATTGAAATAATCTCTGCACAATTATTTGCATTTGTCAAAACACTGTTCTTTCCCCATTCACTGACATTTCTTTTCTCCACATTTTATAATATCTTCACTTGTGGAAACTTGGAAGAGAAATTCTTAAAGGAAGAGGATAGCAGAAAGACATCAGCTTAAATGGATATTGATTTTCTTGCAGTTCCAAATTATGTATGAAGGGTCATTCTTAAAAAACATAAATTAAGCTAAGTATGTAGAGAATTCCAAGACATACTGATTTATATAGATTGGTCAATATATATGAATACTTGTTGACCCACCTTGGAACCAATCTAACTGCACCTTATCTAGAGTTCCAAAAATATGTTCTATTAGATTTGATTTCTGTGAGTTTTTTCTCAATGAAATATAATTTCACTGCAAAATATATTTAGGGGATGCCAGAGAAGATAGTTTCCTATTGAGAAATTTAAAATGCATATTTGTATGCTAGAATCTCTGAAATGTTACATGGCCAAGAAACCTCTTTGACTATGTTTCACTTTTGCAGGTGCAGTATTTTTTCCCCTTGCCATGGTTGTTGACATGTAGAAGAGGTGAAAGAAGTCCCGTAGGACATTTATTAGGAATCTCTGAATTAAAAATTTTATTTAAGTAGGTAGTATAGAATCATTTCTAAAAATCATTACAGACATCTAAAGTATGGAAGTTTAGGTTAAACATGAATTATATTTTATATGTTAGATGACTTTTTTTTTGAGCAAATAATTGAAAATTATTGAAAAATAATGCAAAAAACTTCACTCTTTCTTAAGAAACTGAGAAAGTTTCTTAAGAGTAGGTACTGTGTATTTTTGTATTTTTACCACTAGCACAGTTCCATTAGTCAGAGCTCAATCTTTGTTGAGTTACTTATGTTAAAGAAAAAGATATCTCTCTGAAAAGATTTGGGGTCATCTGGTACACAAGAATGCTCAATTGTTAGAAAGAAAACTAAAATCTGTTCCAATCCATCCAAAAGGGTGCATTTTCCTAAAGTAGCCTAATTTTTTAAAATAAAATAAATTTAGTTACCAGTGGTGTCTCATCGAGAACAGACATAATATTATTTATATTTTTCTAAACTAAAAGAAAAAATTTGGAACCACTGAGTTGCTATTACAGCTGTCGTATAAGAGACTAGGGTTGGTTTTTTCCGAGTTGTTTTTAGACTGTTTCCTAAGAGAGAATAAGATATTCATTACACCTCTATCACTTTTCCCTGGTACTTTTAATACAAATTATAGGCTTATTGAAATTTCTATCTCTCCAGGAAAAATAAGCATATAAAATTTTCCAGTGAAGTTTTTGTTGTTGTGTATTTCTTGTTTCTGTTTTGAAGCTACTGGAAATACCATGTAATTGCTGTCATGGTACAGAATATGTAGTCTGGCCACACAGAAGCATCAAATGACAGTTGCCAATGCAATGGTAATTTGAGGTTATTAATAATTTAGTGTTGATAGTAATCAGGACTAATTATCCCATTCTCTCTGTGTTTTCCTTTTGATACCTTAAGGCTTTTCACTTATACTACTGTATGTCTTAACTCCGGGTGAATAAAATCACATCAAAACAAGCTTGGCGAAGGGCTCTGAGCAGGCAAGTGGGCACTGGTATTGAAGCTGCATAGATTTATGGTCTGACAACTCTCTTGTTAGATGTGTAGGTCCTAGGTATGCCTATATCCAGCATCAATCTGGTGGACTGGAGCTATGGTCTTGACAAAGGAAATATCACTGTATCTAAATAGCAGGGAGAGAGAGCTACAGGCTGATGGAAATGTCCTTTAAGGTATTAGCTGTATAACAGATTATTATGCCATACAGATGAGAGAAAATTTTTCATCCTCTGGACTCATGCTCTTTACTTGGTCTCGCTGAATTATTTACTTTTCAGTACTGCCCTCCTTTTTTCTGGCAGTAGTAATTATCTAACTACAAGTGTCTGCTCTTTCCTCTGATCAAGACTTCTGGATGGTTATACATTTATTCTATGATGTTTCATTCTTCTCAATAAAACTCTTCTTTTTCATTATCATCCAGCGCTCGGAATTCTCTATCTTAGGCAAAAACAAAGTTAGAAGAGAATTATCCTTCCCCATCATAGTCTCCTCACTTGCTGTTTCATTAAATATTCTGAATACCTTTGATCCTATTACTTGTCTTATATTCTGAGTCTGTGTATATGTAATATATAACATCTATAGGTTTATGTCAAACATCTGAAAGGACAGACCTCATTTATTTGGCCTAAATTTTGGAGAGTTTAGTATCAAAGAGCTTATAGGATAAGTACCCATATGTAGTGTAACTATCCTCAGTGATTGTTGATTCAGTATTCATCATCTATGTGATATGAAACCACTTTATCCTCCATTCTTCTATTTTCCTAAAGCCACATGGAGGTTAGATGGAGGGATCTGTGATGATGTTGTATCTGTTTATCATATAATTGAGTCATATAGCCCAGCAAGGTTGAATTTTTATGCTTTTCAGCATATAAGATATGAAAGCAGTCACACAAAAGGGAAAAAGAATAACAGAAATGTGTTCAATTTAGTATAAAATCTTAATGCTTTATGATTATGCTATATGAGTTTAAATCTTAAAGAGTTAAGTGACTGTTTGCTGATTGCCTATGCTGTGCCAGGCACTAAAGACCTACTATGTGTATTCCATGAGAACAAGTTAAACATGACTACTTCCACTAGGAATCTACTATTTGTAAAGCATAAACAGCTATGTGGTGAAATAACTATACATTAATATACTTCTCATAAAGTGGTGGTGAACAGAATACCAGGCAAAGAAGGCATCAAATGCAAAGGCCCTGAGTTAGGAAAAATCTCAGGGATATTTTCTAGAAGGTAAGAAATAGAGCCAGTATGGCAGGAAGGTAACAAGTAAGGAAAAGGATGATGGGAGATGAGATAGAGGCTGAACCAGTGGATTCTTGGTCTATGATGGGGAGCTGAGATTTTACTCTAGTTGTAATGGAGAGCAGTGAATTTTTTTCGGACAAAGGAATGTCATGATCTAACTTAAGATTTCTGTATAGAAAAAATGCATTGGTGAGAGTGAAAAAGTAGAAGCAGAGATAACTCTCAAGCTTTTTTTCCCTTCAAGCCAGACATGTTGATGGCTTGGTTAGAATGGTAACAATGGAAGTGCATGAAGTAGAGAGAGATTTTAAGAAGTGATCGGATAAATTCATCGTGGGTGAGACAGGAAAGATAAGGGATAGGAGGTAAAAAAATTATGGTTTTCTGGATGATTGACTATATGGTTGGCAGTGGGATGTGTTGAGAGAGAAAAAGATTTGGAGATTTGAGTTGTTTGAGTAATTTACCTTTTAGACTCACTTCTTTGGACTTTCCATGTTGAAGACACCTGCTAGACATCAAAGTGGAGTTGTGACTTTCTCCTTCTCTCTGATCATCTACCTGCCTATCTATCGATGAATGAACCTGGGGCTTCAGGAGGACAAGTCTAGATCAGAGATGTATTGCACGTCTGGGAGCCACTGTGTAGATGGACTGTGTAGCCCGCCAGGCTCCCCCAGTCTATGGGATCCTCCAGGCAAGAATACTGGAGTGGGTTGTCATGCCCTCCTCCAGGGCATCTTCCCAACCCAGGGATCAAACCCGCATCTCTTTCGTCTCCTGCATTGGCAGGTGGGTTCTTTACCACTAGTGCCACCCGGCTTGAATCAGAGAGTGTAGATAGAAAAAAAGTGAGAGGGCTTAGGAATGAATGCTGAGGGATGCTATTTGTGGAATTTTGTAAAGGAGGAAAAGTCAACTGAGGAACCTGAGAAGGTGTGGCCAGAGGGGCAGCAGGAAAGCCAGGAAGTGGAGTGACACTGAAGTCTCGAACAGAGAGGGTCCCAGGGAGGGAGAAATGGCCATCTTTACCAGACACTGCTGGAAGTACGTAGTAGGAAGACAAGTGTTCTCTAATGTGGCAACCTAGGGCCATTGAGAACCTTTATAAGAACCATTTTAGTGGGGTTTGGGGCTGCAGCCCAGGTCAAAGTGCTGAGAAGGAAATACAAGATGAAGAAGAGGAGACAGACTGTGTGCACACTTTTGCATTATTGTGTGTGTGTGTGTGTGTGTAAAAGGAGTGAAAAAATGAAAGGGAAGCTCATGTGGAATGTTGGGGCCAAGGGAGGTTTTATCTGTGGTTAATGAAACTATTCTGATATTTTAAAAATATGAGGGAATTCACACATTTGGGGGTATTTCATAGGAACAGAGCATCCTAAGATATAGCTGAAATTTAAGCCTTGGTTGAGTAGCAGTCCAGTATTTTTATTGATTCAGGCCTTCACCTATCTTTCTTGATCACTTCCATACCTGATTATAAATGTATGTTACCAACAATAATCATCCATTGAACACCCAGTTTGAAATAGTTTTCTCATTTTACACAGCTGCAATTATCTGAAACAATCATGGGAAACAGTAATAGACTCCCTGTCTGAAGGTGACCTTGGTGAATAACAAATTTTTCAAGAAGACTGCACTGTCATTCAATGGCTCTAGCCACAACAGAAATAGAATATTTTTTGTCATATTAATTCCAAATATCTTTCTCCTTCACCGGTGTTTACAGTGATGTTTCTGGAAACTTACCATCTTTAGGGTTGCCTCTGCCTTTTCAAGTCACTCTGAAATTGTCTTGTTAAGCATGAGGCAAACTTGAACAGAAAACCAGCTTCTACCTTGATAACAAACAGAGCTCTGAAGTTTAAGAAGATTCTTCTTAATGTTACTTAATGTAACTTTTTAATGTTAAAGTTTCAACATTAGGACAAGAGTAGAAGGAGAGATATGTGTTCTCAGGCAGCAGGGTCCCAAGGCATCCTTTCTAAATAGTCTTGGCCAAGGTTATCATCACTACACATGCTTTCTGTGGTCATCTCAGAGCAGAGATACCACTGGCGCTGTTGGGCCCTTCTGCAAAGAAGATATCCATAGCATCTGTTGTTCTGCTATTCTGCATATTCTATTGCCTTTACCAAAGGACATGGCAACAGAGTTTGGGGTAGATATATTTTTTTAAATTATCAGTTTATTTTTTGGCTTAGTTTATTAGGTTATTTGAGCCTTAGTTGTAGCACGCAAGCTTAGTAGCTATGGCATGAGAGCTTAGTTGCTCTGCAGCATCTGGGACCTTAGTTCCCTGACCAGGATCAAACCTGTGTTGCATTGCAAGGCAGATTCTTAACCATCTATTTAAATTTTTTTTTAAATTATATTTATTTATTTTTAATTGATTGATGATTGCTTTACAATATTGGTTTGATTTCTGCCATACATCATCATGAATTAGCCATACCTATACATATGTCCCCTCCCCCTTGAACTTTCCGCCCACCTCCCACCCTTTCCCACCCTTGTAGGTTGTTACAGAGCCCTGGTTTGAGTTCCCTGAGCCATACAGCAAATCCCTATTGGCTAACTATTTTACGTATGATAGTGTATGTGCTTTCACGCTACTCTCTCCATTTATCTCACCCTCTCTCTTCTCTCCCCCGCCCCCACTGACTTTTTAAAAACATTTCTTACCTCTTGAAGCTGTTTCTGAACTCAGAACTTTTCAGGTTAGATTTACCCTTTTTTCTCTTTACTCATTAGTATTTTTTTAAACCTTCTCCTTGGACTAGAAGGAGTTAATGTAAGGCAAAATCTTGCATATACAAGGGCAGAACTCAAAGAACTGGCAAAGGCCAAGGGTCCTCTTGTAGACTTTTATTTAACCTTCAGGGTGTTTGGCTGGTAGAGTTTTTAGATGACAAATGATTTGACCTGGTTTTAAAAATTATGTATTATGAACTCTATCAAGAAGCAAGGGAAACTTTCATAATAAAAACATGAAGGATGCAGTTCCTTATCTGGGCAAAGAGACTGGATTCAGGAACCAACTCAGCTACATGTTCTGAAGATAAGGAGGGTTTCTTTGGTTGACGCTCCAAAGCACTGTGTCCTCCATTAGAGATATTCCTTGTGTCAGTGATGGAAAGACTGCTACCTGACACTACCTGGGAAGTTTCTTTTCATTCCCATTTGGCCTCTTCAAAATGTTTGTCTAATTTTACCTTTAAGGAAATCCTAGTGGAGAAGGAAACACTTGCTCCATAGTGAATTGCTTCCTCTGGGTGTCTTCAGTAAAATCTTTAATGTAAAATTGTGGCATATGCTTGATTATTTGTCTCTGACCTCCAGGAAACTGTCTAATGTGGCACTTGGGGATAATGGACATCTAGTCAACTTGTTTGCTGCTGTCTGAAGAGTCGCGGATTGTTGATACAATGACTTCTCTGCTGTTTCATAAAGGTTTGTGTCACATACATCTTGTCTACAGAGGCTCATCCACCTGAAGGTGATCACTTAAGGAAGAACAGGATGTTTATTTGTGTGCATTTGTTGGGAGTTGGGAATGGAACTTGGAAAGAATCCGTTTCATTCTTTTAATTTTTTTTCATACTAGCGTTTCATAAGCTGAACTTACATAAATGTAAAAAAATATATATAATGAAGTGACCCAATTTAGAAATTACAGACTTCTGATGGTGATTACTGGATATATCTTGATGTAAAAACACATGCTTTTGGAATGTTAGCCATTACTCATTGTATGACTATGTGTGTGTATGTGTATGTGTGTGTGTATGCCTGAAGTTGATGAAAAGCAAAAGGATGACAATTTTAAAATGAAAGCTTTTTTGTTGTTGTTCTCTGATAGCCCTTCATTTAGAAGGTTTAGAAGTAAAAATATTTTGAGTTTAAAAAAAAAAAGATTAAGTGGTAAAATGATTGATCAAAGTAAAAATACTCATTGAATCAGGGATTTTGCTTTGTTTTTGTTTGTTTAACAGGATGAGATCTTAGCATTCATCCAAGTCAGTTATTCACTTTTAACATCATGGAACCAACCCTACCCTCAAGCTAGTCTGTCACACCTATGTGTGTGCCTTTGACTGATAAAATTCATCCGTGTATACATGACAATTATTATCACCCTAGTTCCTCCTCTGACTATATTTTTAAATAATTCAAACTTTTGCTTTGTGTCCCTAAATCTAATGTTGCCTCTAGATCATCTCTTAGTTAATTATTATTACTGTTGAGGTATGATTGACATATTCTTAGACTTAAGTTTTAACTTTCTTCCTATCATCTGATTCTCAACTCTGTTTGGCTGATTGTGGCTTGTCTTTCTGGCTTTTGTCATCCCTGACTTCATTAAATAGAACCAGGCATGAACACTCCCTGTTTTTAGGCTTCTAGCCCTGACTCAGAGATAGCCCTGGTGCCTGCGGAGGGCATGCTCAGAGAGATCATTACTTATTCGGTCAGCTCACCTCTTGAGTATGCTCGATTAAGCCTTTCTGTGAACAGTCGCTGAGTAGAACTTCAGTAGTCAGTGCCGTCACTGACGTTTGGCGGTGAACTAACACATCCTGAACTAGCCCCTGTGGTCAGGCATCTGTATCTTAAAAGACCAAAAGGAAATTGGAAGATCAACTTCATCTCTGTTTCCCACATAATAATCTTGTAGAATCCCTTCCTCTTTAAACCAGTAAGTTTATTGAGGAGAATAGCCAGATAAGGACTATAGATTTTCCATAAGCAGTTCTCAAAATGTTGTCCTTTCAGAGGATTTGTGAGATTAAAGCTGTTTTTATAATATTCCCCAAATGTTGTTTTCCCTGTTAAGCCTCACACAGCAGTTTTCCAGAGGTCGTTTGATATAATGACACCATTGCCATGTGACTGATGGAACATGTGCTTCTGTGTTCTTGGGCTTTAAACTTTTCTCAGTTTTAATTTCTAATATGCTAAATACTATAGGTGTAATGTGTAGAAATAGAAGCACTTTGGGACTCTCATTATTTTTAAGAATATAAAGGAATCTTGAGACCAGAAAAGTTGAGAATTTGTGATGAGGGTTATTAAAATTCATGCCTTCCTACTTGCATTGTTAGAATCTAAAAGGTGAATTATTTCTCAAAGCCTCCTCTCTCCAGGTTTTGATCATTATTTAAACCAATGAAATGTTGCCTTGTTGTTTGTAATTTGTACTTCAAGGAGACAATAGAAATTCTCAACAAGGTGAAATTAAATGAAATATGTGGTACTTTTAAAACACACATATAATTTAAAATAATTAGAGGGTAACTTCCAGTATCAGACTGCTCAATAACAGATTTGTAAACTGCCAGGCACCTCACTCTGTAAATGGAGATAATGCCAGATATGTCAAATGATTAAAGATAAATGAAATAGTACATTTAAATTTAAAAAAATTTTTTAATTGAAGTATATTTGATATATAACATTGCATTAGTCTTAGGAGTACAACATATTGCTTTGATGTATATCTATATCTCTTGCAAAGTGATTACCACAATGATTTTAAGTAACATCTATCACCACACATAGTTACAGTTTTTTCTTATGATGAGAACTTTTAAGATCTACCTTCTCTTAGCTACTTGCAAATATATAATACACTATGGTTAACTACAGTTACCATGAGGATAGCAGCATTCAGGCATTTAGAGCATGCTTAGCATATGGTGAAAAGTGAAGTGAAGTTGCTCAGTCTTGTCCGACTCTTTGCGACCCCATGCACTGTAGTCCACCGGGTTCCTCCGTCCGTGGGATTCTCCAGGCAAGAATACTGGAGTGGGTTGCCATTTCCTTCTCCATAGCATATGGTAGAACCCCATTAATACTAACAGTTAGCCATGACCATTATTCCTATCCATTTGACTAATCCTGAAGGAGAGCTTAAATTTAGAACTGAGGTCAACATTGCTTCTGAGGTTAACTATTTTAGAAATAACAGTGAAAACCCAAGAGGAAATTTTATTTTTGTATTTTTTTCTTGTATATCAATTTGGGGAATGTTTTTCATTCATTAAGTAGTTAGGCTGAAATGTTGGGCCTTAGCAGTATTCTCCAGTTCTTTGACTGATTTAGTTGGAGATGGCAGAACATAGAGTAGAAACAGTATTCCAGAGAGAAGTAGCAGCCCTAATGGTGTGACAGCCTTATTAGAATATGAACATAGGAATCTGTTGTATAATGTTAGGTTACTCGCTGGTTGAACTATTTATTCTAACTCTGGAAAAGGTAGTAGAGACTCTGCGTTCTACCATAGACCATGTTCAATTTTTTTTTAGGCTAAAATTTGTTCCCAAATTCTGAACATTCCCCTTTATTCCAATTTACAGTCCCAGAATTAGTGTTGAAAAATACTAATAAGTGATTTTCTGTTTTCAAGTTAGGTCCAGTTTGCTGAGGATAATGATCTGTGACATGAACCTGAAGAAGCTACTGTAATTGACATAGTCCAAAGGAGCAATTTGATTATAGTACTCTCCACTGCAGCATTCTTTCAAACTAATTCTCTCTTGAACTTGGGGAATGATGTCATGGTGTCTCACTATATACAACTTCCATGTATACGAATTAAAAGCAGTAGCCACTGAAATTTTACATGGAAAGATCTAAATGAATAATTTGGATGGCTTTCATGTTCAGATAATCCATAATCATTTGGGGAAAGGGGGATATTGGGGTTAAAATAGGATGAAATTGGGTCATAGACATGGGACTATCTGAATTCTTCCTTCACATAGTTCCCATTGAGGAAAAAGCAAGTTCAAGTACCTGTTATGATGTACAGGACTTTGCCCAACCCAGAGGGAGTTTCTGGTTTCACCTAGGGATCTTTCCTTTCTTTAGGCTATGTTGGCCTCAGCAACGGAATGTAAGTCAGCCAAAATACCTATTTTACTTATCATTTCAGCCTAAGCTCTAACTGAAAGCTCTGTTCTTACACAGTGTATGCAGGGGACTCCCAATCCAAAGCACGCTCCTCAGTGGAAGGCAGAAAGGAGCTCAGAACTGAGTGAGGGAGCAGTGGCCACCAGTCCAGAGTTTTCTTACTTGCTATTCCTTTCTAGGGGTGCTGCCCTCAGCTCTCTCACCTGAATGCAAGGTGAGAGCATCATCCAAAGAGAAAGGACCTTGGAGAACAAGAACTTCTCTGGTGTCCAGCACTGTGAGTGCCCTGAAGGCTCGAGGGCCAGCCAAGCACACGCTTGTTGACCCCCACCTTCAGAACAAGGCTGATAAGTGTTCTTAACTCAACAATCCTTGAAGACAGACTGGGGATGATGTGAGTGTGGGAAGGAAGGGGCTGAAAGAAGTTGTGAGCTTCCCTGTAGCCAACACATTTAACCCATATTATTAAATCAGTGCTTCTGATTTACCAGGCACCCAACTAGGATCACAGAGTAAGTTCAAC
Source organism: Cervus canadensis (assembly GCF_019320065.1). Lineage (NCBI taxonomy): Eukaryota > Metazoa > Chordata > Mammalia > Artiodactyla > Cervidae > Cervus > Cervus canadensis. The sequence goes on from NC_057408.1 coordinate 50,801,100, forward strand.
ATAATTGGCATAAGGAGAATACCTTCTTACCTGGGGCAGCTGGAAAGGAGTCAAATTATTCAGAATCCTTTGCCCTAGATGATACTATCTATACCCTAGAATTTCATTTTTTAAATTTTATTTTAATTTTTTATATCTTAAAATTTAATATCATTACTAATTGCAAACCCTATGTATCATTTTTTACTCTCTAAACATCCATTGGCTATGTTTGTATTGAATCCACATATATTTCCCACAGGTGCCTCAAAATCAATTTTCCAGAATTGATCTCATGATGTCAATCTTCTGAATCAACTTCCTATATTTTCCACCATTAAACCAGTTTTCTAAGCAGTTGACTTCGTGGTCTTTTGAGACCCCACTGCTCTCTCATTCCCCAATTTATTTGACTGTTTTCTTCTGTCATTCCACCTCTCAAATATCTTTAATCTCCACCCCTCCCTCTATGTTCAAACATTCATTTTCTTTCATGACAGTTATCCTCTCCTAAATACTACGTTCTTCAAAACCATCCTAAAAAAGTGCTACCTGAGTGTAGGATGTCATGTCTTTATGATTGAAATTATTCAATGAGTTTCTTACTCTTATGAGGGAAAAATAAGTGAATTAGCACTCTGTGAGCACTTATCATATTTTAGATACTGTGATTGAAATTGAAAATACTGTTTTATTTAATGGTCACAACACTCATGTGAATGGGCATAGTTGCAGGTGAGGAAACTGAGTTTTAGAGGAATGAAGTGACTTGCCTAACTTGTAAGTGGAAGCGCCAGGATCTGAGCCTGAGTTTGACTGACTGACTTGTCTTCTGATTCTCTTCATTTGTGGTCACGTGTTTTCTTATGACTCTGGCTTTTCATGTCGCCATTCTCTCTGTTTTCAGGCTCCCCCACCCACTCCTAAGTTCCGCTTTCCCTCTACTTGCTCTGCAAAACTTGTTTGATTTTTTTTCAAAAATTTTTGATATGGAACATTTTAAAAATCTTTATTGAATTTGTTACAATATTGCTTCTATTTTATGTTTTGGTGTTTTTTGGCTGCAAGGCCTGTGGGATCTTAGTTCCCTGACCAGGGATTGAACATGCACGCCCTGCTTGTTGTTGTTCAGTCGCTCAGCCATGTCTGACTCTTTGTGATCACATGGACTGCAGCATGCCAGGTTTCCCTGTCCTTCACTATCTCCCAGAGTTTGTTCAAACTCATGTCCATGGAGTCGGTGATGCCATCCAACCGTCTCATCCTCTGTCATCCCTGTTTCCTCCTCCCCTCAATCTTTCCCAGCATCAGGGTCTTTTCCAATGTATCAGCTCTTTGCATCAGGCAGCCAAAGTATTGGAGCTTCAGCTTCAGCATCAGTCCTTCCAATCAATATTCAGGGTGGAAGACAAAGTCTTAATCACTGAACCACCAGGAAGTCTTGCAACTCTTCTTTTAGAACAAATCTCTTTAAATCATCCTTGACTTCCCCAGCTTTTTACAGAACCTTGTGCATTCTTTCCTTATGGCAGATAGAGTGCTTTATTGTAATCATTTTTGTGTTTCACATGCAGTAACTGCTTTCCAAATAGCCTGAGACCTTCCTAAGCAGGGTCTGCCTCTTAGCTGAGAACCATCTACAACACTGCACAGTTTCTGACACAAAGCTGGTGTGGACCAGTATATGACTGGGTGAATAAATGTTGAGTAAAGAAAAGCAAGGGATTTCTCTGGTGTCTCAATGGTAAAGAATCCATCTACAATGCAGGAGACGTGTGTTCAATCCCTGGGTTGGGAAGATGGACAGAGAAGCCTGGCAGGCTACAGTCCAAGGGTCATAAAAGAATCATACACAATTTAGTGACTAAGCAACAACAAAGAGTTGTATATAAACCTACATTTGAACACTTACATTTTTTAAAATCTTATTTAGTGATCGGCACCAATGAATTGTCAACTACTTCTGGCCAAAAGACCTGGTTCTTAGCAGGTGCTCAAAGACTGTTGATTGAATGCTGGCTTAATACTAAAATTAAATTCATGTTTCCAAGTCCTTTGCAAACAAAATAGCACATTTTCAGAGTGCAAACTTATGTAAAAAGTATGGGCCTCAATCTTCTTTTGTTTACTGATCTAACCCCTTCCTTAACAGACATGTCCAGAAGATAAAGATTGTATCTTATATTCTCAACTATAAAGCTGATGGTGATACCAGTTAATGTGTATTAGCCTAACTTGTGAAAGTCCCAAATTGCTGGCAGTGTTCTAGCCTTTACAATGAAAATCAATGAACTAAATTGGCTAGAACAAATAAGGTGACAAAGGGTAATGATGAATGGCAGAAAGACGGAGAAATCAGCAGTTTAGGGACCAATAAAGTCATTGCAGTTAGTTCAGCATAGCAACCTGATAAGACTTAATAGATATTTAATTATATGCTTTATAAGTTGTGGCCAAGGATTTTATTGTTTTCTCTTGTCAAGTTAGAAGGAGGGTTTCTTGAGTATTTTGAAAAATGTGATCTCATTCAAATGAGAATTATAGAGGAAGCCATTGCCAGGGGCATTTAGGAGGTCAAACTGGGGCACTGGAGCGCCTCCAGGAATAGTTTCATTCTTACCAGTTTCAGAAACAATTTATTGGTCGTTAGCAGTGTGGCTGTCTGAATAATGTGGTCTCACTGATTTTTCTGTCAGATGCATATCACAGATCTGATAAACATGAACTAAATACGATTCACTGAGATTTTACAAGAAAGAGCAAATTACAAAACCTTCACCTGTGAGTCAGCCTTTTGGTGAGAAGGTCATAAAGGGGTGTGTGGGTATGTCGGGAGTAAAGTTTGGGGAGATAGGGTTTCTCGGGGCCTCTACAAGAAGTGCCCCCTCCTGGGCTCTGTGATATCAGAGATGCCAAGCTTGGCTGAGACCTGCTGGAAGTTTAAATGAAGGGCTAATATCTTCTGAGGGAAACCATCAGTTCTGTAGGTCCGTGCTCCCCACCACCTCTGAGGTTCAATTTCAAACATTGAAAAGTCCTTAGACAAACAACTGGAAAGTGGTTAGAAAAATTTATACTGACTCTAATTCTGAGGCAGGATACTTAAGCGACTACACAAGACTTTGACTTCCCAGGTAGCTCAGATGGTAAAGAACCCACCTACCAATGCAGGAGTCGCAGGAGACTAAGGTTCCATCCTTGGGTTGGGAAGATCCTTGAAGGAGGAAATGGCAACCCACTCCAGTATTCCTGCCTGGGAAATTACAAGGACAGAGAAGCCTGGTGGGCTGCAGTCCTTGCGGTTGGAAAGAGTCAGACATGACTGAGCACAAAAGCACATACAAGGCTGTAGAGTTACACTCCTTTAGCTGACCCCAGCATTTGGACATCCAGGGTGCCTGGACCCAAATTAAAAGATTTCCAGAGGCAAAGTGGAAATGGTGGGGTGGGGAATCCTATTCCATTGTGTGGACTTCATGTCTCTCTTTTTTCTCTTCTGGCTCCTAAAAGATCAATGAACAAGACTGACTTACTGGGTTCCTCAAGCAGCAGGTGGAAAGAGTAGTGACCCCAAAGCGGGCAGTGAAAAAAACCCTTTCTGCCGTGGACATACCTGTGTTCATTAAAATCATGGCTTGTGGCCATGACCTAGGTCCAGGCTCAGCTGTGGATTTATCATTAAGCTCTAAGATTTTGCCTCAATATTCTTCACTTGTAGGAAACCAGGTGAAGCTTCCAGAAGAGGCTCTGGAAATGTGTTTATAAGGTCACATGTTCTGATAAATTAGCAAATATAAGGTGTTTAAAGTGAAATGAAACCTCCTTTCTCATTCTAACTTTTTCCTCACACGTTCCATGTCACGGGACTTGGTAGGTACCGTGAACTTGGAGAAATAGCTGCACGTGAGTAGGATATATTTATGTAGCTCAGAGTTTCTTCTGTGTGTTGTTGAACAGCTTTCGGCTAAGTGTATGACAATGTCGCTGGCATAAAAGTTAAGAACAAAGGGCTACAAGCAGAACCCGCTTCACAGGCATGTGACCAGTGGGATTACAAGGTGCCTGCCATTTACAAGGGTATTGTGTTGGTTTAATTGTCTTCACTCCACTTTTCTGAAATTCTTTGCTTTATGAACAAGAGACTCCGCAAATTACAATGCCAATTCTGGCAGCAAACACCCTGTACAAACATTAATAAGCACATAGACTGTGTGCCACAATCACCTCATCATTAACATCAAAACTTTTTATCATTGAAGACAAAAGGCTACTCTTTAAGTTGTTGACTAATTGAGCATTTTCCAATAGTTATGTATTTTCAAGGTTATCATGTGGATGGAATTTTTTAAGCATATGTATTAACTTTGACTTAAAAAATATTTTAAGTGTAATGAGATTCCCCACTTGATAAAGCTATTAATGAATAAGCTCTTGGTTTAATAATCCAAATATTGAATAGAAATAAATTGTCTATATAATCAAATACACTTGCATATAATGCAATTATATATATGATTAGCTACTATGTAAGTCCCTTGGACTGCAAGGAGATCCAACCAGTCCATCCTAAAGGAGATCAGTCCTGGGTGTTCATTGGAAGGACTGATGCTGAAGCTGCATCTCCAATACTTTGGCAACTGATGCGAACAGCTGACTCATTGGAAAAGACCCTGATGCTGGGAGGGATTGGGGGCAGGAGGAGAAGGGGATGACAAAGGATGTGAGATGGCTGGATGGCATCACCGACTCGATGGACATGAGTTTAAATAAACTTCGGGAATTGGTGATGGACAGGGAGGCCTGGCGTGCTGTGATTCATGGGGTCGCAAAGAGTTGGACACGACTGAGTGACTGAACTGAAGGAAATCAAAGTATCCTGAAATTTTAGAGTTTATGTTTTGAAGGAACTTTGAAAAAGCATTTCCAAATTTAACAACATTATGAAATTTTACTTGATGTTTCTGATAATAGTGAAGTTGAAAGAGGCTTTTCTATACTATCAATTTTTAAAGTTTTGATTAACTTTTCTAGAGGAAAGACATCTTTTCATTCCATATATAGAAAATATTACAAAATATCATGGGTATGTGCTAAGTTGCTTCAGTCGTGTCTGACTCTGTGCAACCCTATGGACCATAGCCCACCAGGCTCCTCTGCCCACGGGATTCTCCAGATCAGAATACTGAAATATTGTCATGCTCTCCTACCCAACCCAGGGATCAAATCTGCATGTCTTATGTCTCCTGCATTTGCAGGCAGTTTCTTCACCACCAGTGGCACCTGGTAAATATTACTTTACTATGTAAAATATAGTAAATATTATCTTACTATAAATGCAAAATATTATTTTGCAATATAAAATATTACTTTACTATATAAAAAGGCTATCAAAGGGTGCATAGCTAAAAATGTAGGTAAAAATATTACAAAGGTGTGTCAGTAAGTTAATAAACTGCAGTAAGTTATGTTCCTGGTTTTGGTGATATTTGTGGTTGTGAACTACATAAAATTGCTCATTTTTGCATCTTCCTTTCTCATTCTAAGTAAATATTTACTTTTAAAAATTGGAATTTGATATTTGTAATTTTTCATTTTTTTCATGTGTAAACTGCTTTCCCCCTCAGTTTCATGTTCTCCAGGCCCCCAAAACTTAGTTTCACCTCTGCTCATTTCAGCAAGTGCATGTCATCTGATTTTCTGACACTTGAGCCAGTGGTTCAAGATTACGCTCTTACCTAAAACGTAACAATGATACCATAGATGCTTTCTAATTGTACAATGAGTAGGTGTCCAGAAGTGAAGGATTGCCCCACTTCCTTGCCTTACTTTTTTGAACTCTGGGCTTTTAGTGGGGGAGCATTTGACAATATACCCAAATCATAAAGTAATGAGATCTCAGCGGCCCCTTGGTTATAAGGATACAATGACCATAAACACTGTCAAGTCCAAATCTTTTTCTTTGCAAATGGGGGAAATGAGGTCCATGAATATCATACTATTGAAGAACAAAAGAGCTGGTGTTAGAATGCAGCTTAACTTTCTTCCCAGTTCTTATTCCATTAATACTCTTACTCATCCATCCACAGAGAAGGCAATGGCGCCCCACTCCAGTACTCTTGGCTGGAAAATCCCATGGACGGAGAAGCCTGGTGGGCTGCAGTCCATGGGGTCACTAAGAGTCAAACACGACTGAGCGACTTCACTTTCACTTTTCACTTTCATGCATTGGAGAAGGAAATGGCAGCCCACTCCAGTGTTCTTGCCTGGAGAATCCCAGGGACGGGGGAGCCTGGTGGGCTGCCGTCTATGGGGTCGCACAGAGTCGGACACGACTGAAGTGACTTAGCAGCAGCAGCAGCAGCAGCATCCATCCAATCAGTTGAGTGCTTATGGAATGGACTCTGGCACCTTTCTGTCCTCGAGTCTAGCACCTGACCTGTTCATACTGGATCCTTATAAATAAGACCAGCATCTTGGGGCTATTTTGAATCATAATTTGGAAAACTCTCCATTATTCTTCCAGGACACCAGAATGCCAAGAACTCAAGGATTATTGAAACCCTGTGCATGCTGTGAATAAAATTTCATTTTATTCAAGTCATATAGGTGGAAATTTATCTATGAAAGTTCAGCAAGAACATTGCATTTCTTATGGAGTCTTGACAGTTTAAAGAGGACAATAAAGGCCAAAAAACATTTTCTTTTCAAAATTCTTCAATGAGTCTAATACATGTAAAGTGTTGCAAATAAAGTTAAGATTGGCATCAATATTTGTATAGATGATAATAATGAGCTAGGTTGGCATTTACTGTAAGTCAAAGAATAAAATCTGGAATGCCCTGAAAGGATAAAGACTTAAATAACTTACAATAGAAGACAGGACATTATTTTTACAAGAATATGTAAAGAAATGCCATTCAAAAATGATGAAAAAGTCATTGTATTGTAGAAGACTAATATGGCATTTAATCAGAAACTCTGGGTAAAAAGGACCCAAATCCACATAATTATAAGAGAGAAGATTCCTTAATTTAAGAGTCCTTAAAACCAATTATCTTTTCATTTTGAGGCTGAAATTCTGGGTGAGGCAGTGGCATACTCATTGGTAATTGGGTCTCATGAAGATATGCCATCTTGTAATGTAAATCAGTATCTCATTGACTGATTTTTCTTTATTTCTAACAGAGGAACATGAAAGGAAAGACAAATTAAAGGTTTGAAAAGCATAGAAGTCCATTCTATGTGTGTATTTGGCACAGCATCTGAGAGAAAAATGAAGGGAGTTAAATGAAACTACTCAACAGGAGGAAGCATTAGACCCATGAAGGCAGATGCATTTGTTCAGTAGTTAATACTTCATGATGGACAACTCTGTGCTTGCATGGACTGACAGTAACAAATAGATAAATTATAGAGTCTGTCAGATGTTAACTGCACTGGATATAAAGAAAGAGTAGGAGAGGATCAAAGTGGCAGGAAGTGTGGGGGCAAGGACAGGATTATACCAAAATTTTAAATAGGATAGTGAGAGGTCTTATCTGGAAAGTGACCTTTGAGTCAAAATTGAAGGAAATGAAAGATTTGGTAGTGGAAACATGAAGATGATGGGGGCTGCAGTGTGTTCTAGATGCCTCTGCAAAGTCCTAAGATGAGACTGTAACCAGTATGGTTAAAAAATAGAAAGCCAGTATGACCCCCAAAACAATTTTTCTTAAAGAAAATCATGCAATCAAATAGAGGTGAGAAAAAGCAAAATACTTGTTTCACAAAACAGTTTCACAGCTGGGCAAAACTGGAAATGTATTGTGGACAGATGAAATACACATGGACAGGAAGTGTATGTTGAAGCTGGGTAAAGATGAGTGGCCAGTGGGAGCCATACAGGAGGATTCCTAGCAGGGACATGTGGAAAAAATGGAGTGAGATCGTGGGGCAAGTCCTCATGTGAGAAGAGTCTGCATTTTTCTTCCTAATTGACCAGGAGACAGATTTTTCTCTTAAAGAAAAATAAGGCACAATTTTGCAATAAGGTTCAATTAGAACAAAAGAAAGAAACTTTTCCTTTTTAAAGAACTGATATTATTTATCAGGATTGTTTTTAATTTTTAGCAGTTTTAGTGGATGGGTTATTATTGCTGTTCTTTAGTCTCTAAGTTGTGTCTGACTCTTTATGACACCAAGGACTGAGGCCCACCAGGTTCCATGGGGTTCTCCAGGCAAGAATACTGGAGTGGACTGCCATTTCTTTCTCCAGGGGCTCTTCCCAGACCAGGGAACAAACCCTCATCTCCTGAATCGGTAGGTGGATTCTTTACCACTGAGCCACCAGTGGATGTGTGATTTTAATTTGCATTTCTCTGATGGTTAAAGATGCTGACCATTTTTAAACTGTATGCTGGCCATTTGCATAACTTCCTTTGTTAAGTGTCTAAGTCTTTTAACCAATTTTTCTTAGGTTGCTTTCTCTTACTATTGAGTTGTAAAAGGCCTGTATGTAGTCTACATATAAATCCTTTATTAGATATAAAGTGAATATTTTCTCCCAATAGGTGGCTTTCATTTTCTTAAAGTGTCCTTTGATAAAGAGTAGATGTTTTCACTTTGAAGTTCAATTTATCATCTTTTTCTCTTGCTTTTTTTGTCCTACCAACAAATCTTTGCTGACTCCAGCTCTGCAAACATTTTCTCCTATGTATTCTTCTAGGAGTTTTACAGTCTTTGCTTTTACATCTAAGACTACGATCTATTTGGATTTAATTTTATGTACTGTATCAGAGTAAATTTTTAAAAAATTTTCTATTCCATCAGTGTTTGTTGGTAAGATTTTTTTCTTTTCTGTGGATTTTGTAAAATAGTACAAGGATTTTGAAAGACAGTTGGATGGTTTTTTCAAAAGTTAAATGTATATTTATCATAAGACTCAGAGGTATTTATAAAAAAAAAATAACTGATAACCTATGACCCTCACAAAAATTTTTAATAAACATTTTATTCATAATGGCCCCAAACTGGAAATTACTCAAATATCTAACAACTGTTAAATTTATAAATTTAGATGCATACATGTAATGGAATACTTGTTAGCAGTAAAAAAGAACATTCTTCTGATACATGCAGTGATATGGAGGAATCTCAAAACATTTTGAAGCAAAGAAGCCAGACAAGAGTACATACTATATGGTTCCATTTCAACTGGAAATAGAAAAGAAAAATCTAATCTGTAGTGAAAGAGAGCAGGTTAGCGATGGCCTTGGGCCAGTGAGCACGGTCCTAAGTGGGATGGACAAAGAAAACTTTTGGGTAAGATGAAAATATTCTGTAATTTGTAGTGGTTGTCATATGGGTGAATACATTTGTCGAAACTCAAGGAAATGTATACTTAACACAGTTCTTTTATTATACATATATTCTACTTAATTGAGCCCAATTTAAAAAGAGACAGAAATAAGGAAGATAATGTAAAATGTTAACTAAATAAAGGTAGCTAAAATTCAATGTATTTTTTGGAGTTGAAATTATTCTCTTACCCTAAACACTCTAGTATGTTGTACCCTATTTGAATACACAAAACCAACATGTTAGTCACTCAAGCATTTTGAGAAAAATGTGGACCTAGATAGAAAAAGGCACATAATATAAAATAATATTAACATCAAAGAAAGTGTCAGATAATGTTACCTCTGAATACAAGTGTAGTTAACTGTTACTAAAACTTAATGGAGTGGAATAAGCACAGATGTGCTTTAGCATCCTTGCTTTTTTAAGTTCTATTTTTGTTATCCCAGACCTCAGATATCAAAAACTTTATATATAGAACCAAAAGAGGTGTTTGAATCCTCAAAGCATACGTTGTCAAGATTTCATGAAAAACAAGTGTCTTAGTTCAGGCTGCTACAACAAACCACCATAGACGGGCTTATAAACAAAATAAATTTATTTCTCATGGTTCTGGAGTCTAGGGAATTCAAGATCAAGGAAGGCATTGGCAGACTCAGAATCTGGTGAGAGCCCTGTCCTGGTTCATATTTTGGGTGGCCATATTTTTTTAAATTAATTATTCATTTTACTTTACAATATTGTATTGGTTTTGCCATACATTGACTTGAATCTGCCATGGGTGTACATGTGTTCTCCATCCTGAAACCCCCTCCCACCTCCTCCCCATCCCATCCCTCTGGGTCATCCCAGTGCAACAGCCCTGAGCACCCTGTCTCATACATAGAACCTGGAATGGTGATTCGTTTCACATATGATAATTTACATGTTTCAGTGACATTCTCCCATATCATCCTGCCCTCACCCTCTCCCACAGAGTCCAAAAGACTGTTCAATACATCTGTGTCTGTTGTGTTGTCTCGCATACAGGGTTATCGTTACCATCTTTCTAAATTCCATATATATGCATTAGTGTACTGTATTGGTGTTTTTCTTTCTGGCTTACTTCACTCTGTATAATAGGCTCCAGTTTCATCCACCTCATTAGAACCAATTCAAATGTATTCTTTTTAATAGCTGAGTAATATTCCATTGTGTATACATAGGTGGCCATATTTTTGCTGTATCCTCACTTAGGGGAAAGGGCAAGGGAGCTTCTGTTTTACAAGGAAACTCATCCCATTCATGATGGCCCTTCCCTCATGACCCATCACTTCCTAAAACCCCCTTTCCAAATATCATCACATTGGAGATCAGGTTTAACATATGAACTTGGTGGGAGGGGGGACACAATAGCACCAAGACAAAGTTGCTTTATATAACATACAGTAGTTTTCAAAAGAATTCTGCATTATTATTTGAACTGAAGGATCAGACTATATAAACTATGGCTTCTGACCCTTGCTCACTCTAGTCCAAGGAGAACTATATTTTTGTAAGGGAGAAATCTTGAAGAAATTAGATTGGATGCAAATCGTATCTTGGGCTTTTTCTGAATCATTCATCATAGCATTGGGCTAGAAAATGGAAACCACCATCAAATTTTACACTTGATCTTAGCCAAAAGGCTGAGAAGCGATACAATCAAATTCTAATATGTGCTATAGACAGTAATGCTATGCAGAGATAAGACTAATTCTTCAGCAGCCAGAATCACTAAGTTGATTGTAAGTAGAATACAAGACCTATTTGCTATTTTAGATTCAGTCTCAGACACCTCAGATGATTCATCTGGACAGTTGAAAGGTAGAACTTGAATGAATAGCACTGATCTGTTAGGCACTCGGTTCAGTTCAACCTCCAAAATATCTCCCTACCATCCATCCCCTTCCCCCATCTTCCTGCTACCAGCCAATCTAAGCAACCATTGTCTTTCCCTGGGACCAATTAAGTTTTCCTTGGTTGGTCTTTCTGTCCCCTTCTTGTTCCCCTATAATCTGTACTCCATGCATTAGTCAGTAACCTTTAATAACACAAATCAAGTTAGATATTTCTCTTAAACTTTAGCAATGACTCCCCCTTGATGTTGTAAAAGACATAAATGCCTTTTCTTATCCCTCACTTGCTCTGTGGTTTCATCTTGTGATGCCCTCCCTCTCACATGCTATCTTCTGGTCCTGCTGTCTTTTCCCCGCCATGTCTTAGAAAATGCTTTTTTCAGCCAGCACTTGCTGTCCCCTTTGTTTTCACTTACAGTTCCTTTCTCTTCCTTACAATTCCTCAAACTTACCTACTGCACCCTTAATTCCTGGCATTTCATTGCTCTCATCTTGATCTGCGTCATTTCTATAGCTGGACCTCCCTAAAATGTTTATTTAAGTTAGGCTGAAGATTATGTTCTATCACAGTGCTTTGTTTATTTCTCCCAGAGCACTTATCAAAATATGTAATTTGAAGTGTATTTATTTGTACTCATCCTTTGTTTATTTATTTAACAAATATGTATTGGGTTGCCTATTATGTGCCTGGCATTGTGAAAGAGATAAAAGTTCTTATCAAGCTTACAGTCTGTTATGAGTAGGTTGTATAACATATTAGAATGTTAAAATCTTTGATTTAATTAAAAAAGAGAGGACCAAGGTAAAAGAATTGATAGTTCCAAGTGATATCTAAAAAAAGACTTAAAAGATATAAGAAGTTGACTATCCACTACCTGGAGAAGTAGCATTCAAGGCAGAAGAAATGGTCTAGTAGATGATTCTCATACAAGAGGGTAGCTGTTGGGGCTGAGGATGAGCGCAGAGGTCAAGGGTGCCTGGTAGCTAAGGGAGCAAGGTAAGTGATGGCAAGTGTAGTAGGTGAGATCAGAGGGGATCTTCCTGACCCAGGGATGGAACCTGGGTCTACTGCATTGCAGGCAGATTCTTTACCATAAGAGGCTTTTAAAACTACGAGACTTAATGAAATCACTATGGTGGATGAAGAAAAGAAAAGGAAAGAAGAGTTTTCTAATAGGAAAGGGAGGGGGAAAGAGCTGGAGCCGGCAAAGGAGATTGATAAAGACTGCTGAGATACGATGAAAACTTGAATTGAAAGCAAGGTGAATAAAAAAAAAAAAAAGAAAGAAAGAAAGCAAGGTGAATAAATGAATGAGAAAGGAGCTAGGCGTGTGAAATATACCTGTTTTATTGATTTTTCCCTCACTAGACTGTCAGTTACAATAGGGCAAAGGTCTTATCTCTCTGATTAATTGTCAGATCCCTGATCTCCAGCACAGAGCTTGGCATATATCACATGCTCAGTAAATATTTGGTGAATAAATTTCAAGATGATTAAATAAGAGTCAATCACAGAACAATAAGTAGAGGCTTCCTGATGAAAGCAAGTACTACAAATTGAAAATAAAACAGAAAATACATAAAGAAAAAGAGAAAAGGGGCCACTTTTTCTTCTGTCCCCCCCACTCCCCAGCCTTGGTTTCACCAAGAGAGGCTGAGATTAGTGAGGACAGAGAACAGCCCCTGTCTTACCCTCGCATTCCCTTCGGAGGGAGCTCTGTGTGTGTTTGTAAGCAGGTTGGCCTAATGGGCAGTGGACGCTGATATTGAGTGAGGATAAGCATTATCCATACTGTAAATTAAGCAAATCAAAAGGCTCAGAAGATACTTTGACAACAGCAGAATACCTGGAATTGTACTTCATCGAGACTGCCTGGAAACATGTCTGCTGGTTCTCTTAGTGTGAAGAAAATGATTTGTGCTAACAGTAATTTCGTCAGAAAGTCTCAGAGTATTTCATAAACATTAAAAAAATTCCTCACGGAGTTTCGATACAAATTCAGAAATTTTAATCATGAAGAACATGGCTATTTTTCTTGCTCCTAGAATTCTTTCCTAAATATTAAGAAGTAAACATTAAATGCTTAATATGTTGGTAGAGGCTTTGGATGGAAACCTAAGTGGATTTTAATAGCACTTTGTCACATCCTGGCTGAGAAATAAGGGATAATTTACTTACCTATTCTATTTCTCCACGTACAAAAATATAGACAATAATAAAGTACATAAAACACCACTCGTAGCACTGGACATGTGGTAGGTCCAGTTCACATACATGCTGATAGCCTATCATTCTGCTATCCACAGGAAGAATTTTATGTTAAAGACCACAATTTCTTATATTAACTCAATCTGAAAATTTGTGGCCAAAAACAACTCTATAAAATCATGGTTTCATGCCTCCATCTGTACCAGGCACATCCCAATGCTGGAGAAAATACAAAAATGGAAAATGAAAAAATATATAGCTGGATGTGAAAGCAAGACAAACACTTTGAGGAGCAGAAACACATGCAACAAACAGGGCTGAAGTCACGGCTGTTTGGGGCACTGGGTCTGTATGTTAGCAAGTGCAGCCAGAATCAGATTATTTCTGTGGGAAAAGAAGGAAAAAGTTGCTTCATCTTTGTTCAGAGCTTCTGACTGAAGCTACAGTTGAGGGTGAGATGAGGCTGTCTCAAAAATGCAAGGAGACTGAATATGAACAATGTGCTGGTCACCATCTGAGATGGAGCTTTCAGTGAGCTGTAGACTCAGAAAGACCCAGGCTCACCCTCGTAACCAGGAAACGAATCAATCTGTGTGCTGGCTCCCTGATTTCCTAAAAATCACCACAGAGACTCACTTTGTATGAAATTATTATGAAATCTGATGAAGACTTTAAAATGTCAGCTCAAGGAACTGTAGAAGGTGGGACAGTGTTAGACACGGGGATCTGGGCCTCCTATCACCTCCTTCTGAAAACTACATGAGTGAAAGAGAGAGCAAGTCCATATATTCACAACCTAATCTACAGCAACCTGGGGAGGCAAAGAGGATGACAAACCCCCCTTTACCAGCACATGGGGAATGAAGACTGGAGCCGAGACCTGAGTATCTGGGGAATGCAGGGAGTAGCATGAGCATTGTCAACCTTGAAAAAATGCGCAGCGTGAGAGTTGTGAGTTAAGTTTTATTTGGGGCAAAATGAGCCCTATAGCCTGGGAGATAGCATTTCAAATAGCTAGGAGAAAATGCTTGAAAGAGGTAGGGGAGAAAGTCAGTATATATGTGATCAAGCACAGATCTTTGCAGAAAGTTTCTGCTAGTCTCATGAAGCTATCATTGATGTTTTCATTTCCCCCACTTTTTTCCAATTCTATAAAATCTTTTATTATAGAAATCCACATATTTCAATTTTTATGGGCTTCCCTGGTGGCTCAGATGACAAAGAGTCTGCCTGCAATGCCAGAAGGAAATGGCAACCCACTCCAGTATTCTTGCCTGGAAAATCCCATGGACGGAGAAGCCTGGTGGGCTACAGTCCATGGGGTTACAAAAAGCCGGACACAACTGAGCGACTAACACTTTCATTTCAATTTTTATAACTTTAACTTGTGGAAACACTTTCATAGATGTTTCTACCTATCTGAAATTAAAACAGACAAACAGATGCAGCAGGTGGACACAAGTGTTTAGAGATGAGAGGTGATGCGTGGACATGAGAGAGGAGATACAAGAGTTCTGGCTGACATGGAGCAGGAGCTCTGGAGCACGGGCTGCCAGCCGCAGGTGAGGCGGCTTTGTGTGGTGGTCCTGGGAGGCATCACTCACACTGAGTGATTCAGATCAGGGCTCTTGCATGATTGGAACCACCTCCCATGGACGGTCTCCACTTGCAGGCACTGTCTATTTGTCTGTGTGCCCTTTCACTTATTTGGCTACATCAGATTCTGTTTGTACATTTATAGTTTTCATATCGTGTTTCATCTAGGAGTAAGTGAAAAATAGGCTGATTTTGTTTTTCAAGGTCACGCTCACCAGCATCTTGGTGAGAAGCAATTTACACTTTAAGTTGAAGTTAGCACCAAAGCGATCTTATAAACTGCTGTTGAACTTGGCCAGATGCTCATTAGCAGTTCCTGGACAATTGATGAACAAGCCAACCACACGTTCTGTTGGCCAGCTAGTTTTCTTTGTGTGTGTATGTGTGTGCATGCATTTTATTGCCTTTCCTCTTTTTAGTGCTTAATAAGTACAAATGAATAAATGCCATTCAAACTTTTTTTTTAAGCATGCAGATTTCGTTCCTTCTTCTCTCTGCTTTCACAGTATTTTATTTACTGTTCCATGATGTCACTCTTTCCCCTGTGTTAGATATATGTGTCTCTGTGCTGTAAATGCTTTGAGAACATGGTCGGGGGAGGGGGGTTGTATTCTTGACTGTATTGCTTAGGGCACCTACTTGGCTGAGTGTGGATGTGAAGCAAAAGTGTGTGAAATCAATGGAAACCCTCAGATGTCAGTTCATTGAAAGCCTCACTGTGTTCAAGCACCAAAGGAAGGTAGACCATGCTGTGCTAGGGATACCATACTCCAAATCCTGTGAAAGCCACATTGCCCATCCCAGGTGAATCATGGTATTCAGTGTCAACACACAGTTGTTTGTTGTTTTTTTTAAAATAAAGATCTTTTGACACAGATATTTCTTTTTTTATCCTCAAAAGGTATCAAGATATGGGAGGGTGGGTGGCCAGCCATATCCTGGGAATCTCAAACTAGGTTATTCACACTGTTTCCATTTAACCTTTGGTTGTGTCTTTTAGGGAACTCTACCCTTAATTTCAGTATCAGTTGGAAAGGATCACAGATTCAGTCTTTTACCACTGGGGTGCCTATTACTTCTGCCAACCAGGAATATATTCCAAGTCCTGAGGAAAGTGCAGATATTCATTGTTCATCTTTCAGATGACCTTCTTGTGCATTCAGCAATCTTCTCACCTTGGATGTTGTCCTTCCTTTGTTTTTTACCTCTCTTTCCTGCAGCCTGGTCTGACCTTTCATTCAATCCTGTATGTTACAAGTGGTCACATTCTTTAGAGTGGAGGGTCTACTTTTTAAGATCAATTGCCTTTCACAACAGTAGTCTGATATATTTATCATGCCAACACCTCTCCCTCCACAAGTGTTAAGGATGCACTGAGTACAAGGGAGCCAAGGGGCAAGAGACGCTTTCCTGACTCATGTCATTTCATGTTGTCATAGATGTCAGGCGAGTGTATGCTCCTTGGTTCTTTGTCTCGTCACAACAAAGATTTGGAGTGACAGACATTAAAGTCCCCTTGGCGTGTCACAGCTCTCGGGTCTTGGACAAACCATGTCATAGCTCTTAGACAAATCAGTGTTACAGCTCTATTTTATTTAGAAGATGGCAGGAGAATCCATCCTCGAAGAAAAGAGAGTGGAGGAGTGAGCCACGGCGTGGGGTGGAGGATGGAGGAGGGGTAGAGAGAAAGAATACACGCACGCATGGGAGAGAGAGAGAGCCCTTTGGCTCCTCTTTTTGTTTTTTTCTTCTCCCTGGGCCTGCCCTATGCAAATTGGGCTCAGCCAGGAGTGCTGTTCCACCTGAAGTCCTCGCTCCAGTCCTTGGACCTTTCTTTGACCTTCCTTTGTTCTATTTTCGCGGGCTTTCCCCTTCCTTGTCTTTTAGCCACCGCCATTTTAGACTCCTTTCCCCTATTCTAACTACCTAACGATTTGAACATAGATGTCAGTGGTATTCAGAATTTTAAAACTCTCTCTTTCTTATTACTATGTTACCTGTTATATGTATGGGATTCATAGTTGCATTGAATTAAAAAAATTTTTGCCTCAATTTCCAGTTGTTTCTTATGTACAACTACAGTTGACCCTTGAACAGCATGATTTGAACTGTGAGGGTCCACTTATACGTGGATGTTTTTCAATAGTAAATACTGCAGTCCTGCACAATTTGTGCCTGGTAGAGTCCTCAGACTGCAGATCTGATGATGATGATTTACTCGCTAAGTTGCATAAGGCTCTGTGCAACCCCATGGACTGTAGCCCACCAGCCTCCTCTGTCTAAGGGATTCTCCAGGCAAGAATACTGAAGTGGTTGCCATGCCCTCTTCCAGGGGATCTTCCCTACCCAGGGATCAAACCTGTGTCTCTTATGTCTCCTGTATTGGCAGGCGGGTTCTTTTCCACTAGTGTTGCCTCTGCAATGAGTGCCATTTGTCTCAGATCTCACCTGAGGGTGAGATTACCTTCCCTATGTTTCCAGTCTGTCCACATTAAAAAGAAAATGAAATCATGGAACAAGACACTATGGGGCTCGTTTAGATCATATAAAACTCAGGAAAGACTGAGTTACAGCTCAGAAAACATCATAGGAATAGTAGATAAAGTAGCGAAAGATCACTTCATACAGCATGTTGGAAGGGAGAACGATTATCTTGGTAATGCAGCATGGTGCCTGGAATTAAGTATCATTTTAAAATAAGAGGTTGAGTCTTTTCTCCAAATAGTAATATTTCTCGGACATAAAATGTTATGTCTCTGTGCAGTTCAATTTTAGAATTCTCAGGTAAGAATAACATAACTCCAAAATTAAGAAAGAGATGAATGAAAAAATGTAGACAATGACTGCAGTATCCTATTATACTAATTTAAGATAAGAATATTCACTATTGCAAACTGACACATAAAGGGATATTTATCTTAAAATGTATGATATGGGACCAATGTACTTCTCTTGAATAGTATTTTTCAAATCACACTCACTAGGGGTTATGAAATTAATGTAATGGGTCATAAAAAACATTAAAAAATTAAGTGGGCCAGACTAGGCCAGAATAAAATACAATAGAAAATAATACCATGAGCTGTATGTATAAAGATTAAGCATCCATCAGTTCATATGTGGGTCATGGTCAAAATGTTTCAAAGGTATTTGCCTTTTATAATAGGATATCATGGAAGGTATTAAAGTGGTGGTGACATTTTGGCTTATTATTAATAAACAAGTAGAAATTTTTAAGACAAAGGAATGTAAGGGATATTAATAAAAATGCATAAAAAGTGTGAAAATATTTTTTTGGTAACTCCTTTATTGAAATGTAATTCACATAAGAAACAACTCATTCATTTAATGTGCACAATTGAATAGCTTTTAGTGTATTAACCAGAATTGTACTACCATCACCACAATCAATTTAGAATGTTTTCACCACCCCAAATAGAAATCCCTTTCTGTAGTCACCTGTCTCACACCTGATCTTCTTCCCATTGTTTTTCAGCCCTAAGAAACCACTAATTATGTCGGTCTCTATAAATTTGTCCAGTTTGGATGGTTTTATATGAGTACATTAATTGATTTTCAAATATTAAACATACCTTTCATTCCTAGGATAAATCCCACTTTAACATGGTGCATAATCTTTGTTATATATTGATGGATTTTGTTGAGGACTTTGCATCTATATTTATGAGATAATGATCTGTAGTTATCTTTTCCTGTAATTTTTTTTTTTTTTTTTTGGTCTGTTGAAAACTTTTTTTTAAACTGCAGGACTTCTCAGAACTTTTAATATTCTCATGGTCATCGTGTATCTTTACAAAGGTTCAAGCACTTCTTAAGTTATTTTAAGATGAAATCTTTTTATCTTGTGTACTGAAGAGGGGCAGTGTTCTGTGGAAAATGTTTTGGGAAACAATATTATTGAGGAATAAATGAACTTGGTGTATTTTGGGTCCTAGAATAGTGTGATATTTGTAAGTTTTTTTAAGAGTTTCTTGGTGAGAAGAGAATTGGAAATTAAAATAATCATGACCCTCACTCTGTAATTTCTGAAGTTAATAGAACTTAAAGTAATGATTAATATATAGAAAGCTGAGTGTATCTCTCTCATTCCACAGTTTGAATTTGGGAATTTTCACCTTGTCCTTTGGTTATCTTTGGAATCTGAAAGTTACCTTCTCTTCTGAATGTTGTTATCTAGGATGGGTGGAATCTCCATATTGATCATGTACACATTCTGAAGCCAGCATGAGGAAATAAGGTAAGAATGGCAACCATTTCCTAATGTTACTTCAAAAGTAACATATTTCTGTCTGAATATGAAGTATAATCTTTCAGAAGATATCTTTGGATTTACAGCGGCCAGTAATGATATTAAAGAGTTATCCAGTGTGAGCCTGTCCTTTTGAACTCTTTCTACCACAGACCATGCTAGAAGTGTCTTGTTTTTTCTCCTTTGCCAAATTTATTTGCCTTTTCCTTTCTCTGCCTTCATTTCCTGTGTGGCTTCATGACAGGAAGTATACAGCCCTGATATATTGTCAACTACCCACATATTCTCCAAGCTGTGGTGGTCATTAGGCTAACGAGCATATGTTCTATGGTGTTGAGTGCTATGAAAATAATTAATGGAGTGTCACCCATCTTGTCACTTTTCTAACCAAGACATTAACCGCCTTGACTTAGGGTAAGCACAATTTGTTCCTCCTGAGTTATTACAGAGCCAACCCTGCTTCCTTTGCAAGCACACTGCAGGGAAATGAACATAAACACAAGCACTGGGTTAGTGACAGACACTCTGTCATCTCATGAGATTAGTGAGACGGTTCTCCCAGTTTGGGACTCTTAGAAATTAGAGATTTCATTTAAATTGCATCAGTATTTCAAAAAGAAATGTCTGTAACAGCTGCCCAGTAACTGGATTCTGAGTTTGTAAGCAGAAGGTAGCACGTGTAGTTTTTTCTAATTATGTGCACTGTTTCCTCATATCCTGGTCACAGACCATTGTGTTCACGATTCTTTCCAAGGAAACTTTGCAGAATCCTCAGTAACAAAGCCTTATGTTCTTAAAGTCTTGTATTTGTCACCTCCCACTCTCTGTGACTTTTCCAGTGATAACTGCTGACCTCATCTGGAGAGACAGACGCCCAACTAGAAATACCTATGTAATACTTTTCTTTGATGTGTACAGAGCTCCACAACCTATTAACCAGTAAACCACCACTGCTTTCAGAAAGATGGAAAAAGAAGAGGCACAGAAAAATGGAAACTTTTTGCCCACACTTTACTCTGTGTCCTTTTATGACTCACTCATCTTTTGGCTCATTAGACAGTTCCCTCTCCTAACTCTCTTCCAGGTTTGGTTTGAGGCCAGAAAATTTAGAATTATTTGAGACTGGGCTCTATTAGTTTCAAACATTCAGGAAATGATGGCAGTAAGGAAGGTCAAGGGGAATGGATGACTAAGAGCACCCATGCGGTACCTAATAAACTGTCCAACCTAAGGGTCTCACTCTCCTCTTTTCCAGGCTTCCTCATTCCTAGAGCTAAAGAGTCATCTGCCTTTCAGTCCTCTCACCTGCAGAAAAAGAGATAAATATTAACTTGCTTTCCAGGACTTATGCCTTCATAAATAACATATCTATGACCTCAAGGTTTCATATCAATCCAAGTAGGCTTCATTTTTCTCTTTCTCTCCGGCAAATATTTGAATTGGCATTAAAATTTCAAGAGGGAGAATATATTGGCCCGGTGGAAACCATCAACTGGAATTTAGATTTTTATTTATCAGTATTAAAAACATATTCACTTTGCTGTAAATAAGCTGTCTTATATGTTGGTCTCTTTTCTGTTTACTTCAGTCTCTGTGTGCTTGCATCTGACTCACTGAGAAAACTGGCAAGGATTATTTGACTTCTGTCTGCATTTTTAGCACAATTAGTAGGAAAGGGGTAACTATATTCCTTCCTTTTCCTTCTTACCTCCTGTGTGAAAAGCACAAAGAGGATTTATAACAACCAGTTTTCAAAATACTTTGCTTCCTATAGAAACATAATTTTTGCTATGTTATTATTATTATTTCATCCTATGAAGATTACTAATTAACAGGAGACAGCCATTTATCAACGTGCAAGAGAAAAGCTTAACTCTCAGATTAATATACTTAACATCTTTTGTATTTCTTCAATTAAGTAAACCTGAAACTGTATCAACATGCTCCTTGTCACCGTAGTGCCTAAAAATAAACAAATTGGCAGATTAGCAACTGTAGATCCCCAGTAGCTTAGTACAAAGCAGGCAGATTTATCAGCAGATCCACCTTTTCTTGGATTTTAGAATGCAGCTTTGGAGGGACTTCTCTGGTGGTCCAGTGGTTTAGACTTCACCTTGTAATGCAGGGGGTGTGGGTTTGATCCCTGGTTGGGGAGCTAAGATTGCATATGTCTTGGGGTCAAAAAAAAACCAAAACATAAGACAGAAACAATATTGTAACATTCAAAAAGACTTTACAAAAAGAAAACAGTTTGGAGATGGAAACAAAAGCATGGCAGCCAATCACCACCTGGGATGTAGTTGAGTTTTAACTGAAGATGTTTAAACTGCCCGAGTCTTTAAATGATTTTTTGTTTGTTTGTTTGCTTTTGGCAACATGTCTAATTTCTTTCCCTCAGTGAAGGTGAAATAATCTAATGTCAAGAATCTCTCATCTAAAAATAGTTATTGATTTGCTGTTGAACTGATTTTTCCAATAGGCTTAGGAGAATGGGTTCTTAATTTTACCTGCTTTTGTGTTTTGAAATGAATTGCATTCCTTCCCTAAGGAAAAAGCTGAATATTTTGGTTAGTACACCTTCTAAAAAGTTCCATTAAAACGTAAATGCTAGCCGTTAATTTAAATGAAAGCCCTCTCCCTTTAGTCAAACTATTCAGTAAAATTAGAATCGAGAGATGTCTTGGCTTAACCAAGTTATTGTTTCTCATTCTTTTTATTGTCTGAATCCCTGGCTAACCAGGCAGCACTTCCTTTCTTCATGGTTCCTATCCCGTTCTGTTTTATACCTTGTTGTTTCTCTTTTACATCTTGTTGTTGTTCAGTCGCTAAGTCTTGTCCCACTCTTTGCCATCCCATGGACTGCAGCACACCAGGCTTCCCTGTCCTCCACTATCTCCTGGAGTTTGCTCCAACTCATGTCCATTGTGTTGGGGATGCCATCCAACCATCTCATCCTCTGTCACCCCCTTCTCCTCAGCCTTCTTCATCTGGTATCTTCTAAATTGGCATTAGAAGACTGGAAAGAAAGAAACAAGTTGCCTACGACCCACGAGATAGAATAACTTTTTTATGCCAAGCAGAGTTTTTCTTCCATGGCTTTCTCCTGTAATGTGGTCTCATTCTAAGCTGCTATTTCAGTTTCAGCGCTACTTCTTGCTTTGCTTTCCAAACACTATGACTCTGCTAGATCCTCTACAGTCCCTTGTTTGTTCAAGCCTAACATTTATGAGAATTGCCCTTTTTATGACTTGGGTTACCTAATAAAAATGCTGCTGTGGCTTACTCTGGAAGATTGAGGGATATGTTTCTTTGGCAAATAATTTTAATGGCACATAAATGTGGGGATAGAAATGGACAAGTTCCTCTTAAGGGCAAGAATCATGACATTTACTTCTTTTATTTTCTGATAGCATCTAGTATACTGAAAAGACAGAGCAGGAACCTCACAAATCTTTAGTGAATTGAAATGAACATTCCTAGCAGTGATCCTAATATATGAGCTGACACTGGGTTTTCTGCCTCTCCTTGGCAGCCTCAAGATAGGCTTTGGATGCACAAGCAATTACTGGGATATTTTAATGGTTTATGACAAACAACAGGACAGCGTATTTCAAAATATAAGTCAGTTGGCCCATTCAGCACAGTTATGTTTACCCTGCTGATGTCTACTCTGCATTATATCAGACAGAGTGATAGCCGAGATGCTAAGCCTGCCTCCGAGGCACTTGCAGCCTAGCTGCAGGTGTACTTTTAGAGATGAGATGAGAGTTGTTGTTGCCAGAAGAGGTAAAGCTTTCCGGAGACAATGTCTTTGATGCAGCTGAGGACACTCATTTCAATTCAGAATTTAAAAGCAAACCTTGAGCACTGGTGTTCATATTGTATTTCTCAAAATACTGTTTATGTTGTGTTTTTCCAAAAATTACTTGGTCAGCCAAGTTTGGGGTTTTCTATGCTAATATTTGGGGCTTCCCTGGTGGCTCAGTGGTATAAAAACCCACCTGTCAATACAGGAGGCATGGGTTCAGTTCCTGGGTTGGGAAGATTCCCCGGAGAAGGAAATGGCAACCCACTCCAGAATTCTTGCCTGGGAAATCCCATGAACAGAGGAGCCTGGTGAGCTACAGTCCATGGAGTCGCAAAGAGTCAGACAGGACTTAGGGACTGTGCAGAGCAGAGAACAGGAGAGCATGCTAATGCTCAGGAAAGTGGAATACCTACTTCCCCGTATGTCACATTATAACTTTTCAGTCTGGTTACCTAACATCATATTTCCTTTCCTTTACAGTTGCCTCTCAGCTTATGCCATTGCTTTATTATACTCTGATGCCTGATATGGGAAGTAAAGTACAGAAAGTGTTGATGATTTGGCTTCTAGATTCTATACGTTGATGACAACGTTCAGATGATGATAAAAAGAATTATTTTAATAAGGAGACCTGCATCACCTTTAATAATATCATTTGGTGTTTTGAAGTCTATTTTTATTGGTCCTAACATTGCATAAGACAGAAAGGGGATGTGCATTAGTATAGCAAATCCATTTTCCATATGAAATAGTGATGCCTTATGAGTTTAAATGACTTGTAATTATTATCCAAAGCCATTAGCATTTAAAGTACAAAGAGAATGTATGAGGCACTTGGTGGACTCTTCTTACTTTATCACAATTGAAATTTTAAGTGGAAGAGTTATAACTGTAACTGGAATTCAGATATCCTTTTATATTGATACCAACTGATGGAATCAGATAGGATTAGGGCCCTACCCTCATGACCTTTCCTAAACCTAATTAGCTCCCAGAGGCTCATCTCCAAATGCCATCACATCTGGGTTAGGTCTTCAGCATAGGAATTTTGGGAGGAGATATTCAGTCTGTAACTATGCAATATAAATAAGAACTTTGAATGTCAAGATAATTGCTTGTGGAAATATAATTTCTTTATTATCAGTCTCCTTTATTTAAACAGTCTAATCATAAAGCGCTTTTTTGTATATTGTTTTGTGTTGGAAAGCTGATGACCAATGATCCATGGACCGTGAACTATAAGTAAGATCAGGTGAATCCAACCTGGTGAAAATCAGGGCACTGTTCTTGGCTCTCAGTTCCCCTACAGCTGCCGCTGCCAAACCTCTGGCAGGTTCAGACTCTGGGTTAACAAGGACGGTATTGAAGAGTCTTGGTGGGATTTGGGAGGCAGTTTCCATTGTGAGCTGATTAGAAACTGAGTTTCAGTTTTAAAATACTTTCTCCCAGCTCTCTTGAGATACGATTGACACATGACTGGCGCATGACTCTGTGAAAGTTTAAGGTGTGCAGCATGTTGATTGGGTCTATACACGTTGCAAAACCACGGCCACCAAGCTTTAGCTCACACCTCCATCCATCCCCTAACTACCATTTCGTTCTTTTGTGAGAACATTTTAAGACCTACTTTCTGAGCTACTTTCAAGTATATCCTAGAATATTATTAATTGTAAACACCATGCTGTACATTTGATTTCCAGAACTTTTCTTAAAACTGGAAGTTTGTACTCTTTGACCAACTTGTTATCAGTTAAACATCAAATTGGTTAGTACCTTTTTTTTTAAAAACATTTGGGTACTGTCATTGAGATAAAATTATAGTTTATTCAGAGACAGCTCTCTCTTATGACCTGTAAATTATAAATATGCAAATATACCCTAAGTACAACACAGTATGGGGGGTGGGTGATATAAAACTAAAGGAATAATTTAACATTGATATTGATAGTAGATTGATGTAGATATCGATGTATTGATGATTGATCTACATATTGATATAGATTAAACAATGAGCTTAACTACTTTGAGAACAGGACGTATATTTCCTTACTTTGTATCTCATTGTAGTATCATGCAACTTTGTTTTCTTTAGAAAATTCTAGAATGACTCATTTGAAAGGTTGATCTAATGTCCTCTCCTTCCCTTCCCCCATCCTGGAAACATCTGTAGTGACAGTCTAGGTCGATTTCACCCAGGTATTTAAGGCCTGTGATAATACTGCACTGTTGCTCTTCAGAGTGGAAATACCAAGGCACAGAGAAGCTCGGGAGGACTTCAGTTCAATTCAGTTCAGTTCAGTCGCTCAGTCGTGTCTGACTCTTTGCGACCCTATGAATCACAGCATGCCAGGCCTCCCTGTCCATCACCAACTCCCGCAGTTTACTCAAACTCACGTCCATCGAGTCCGTGATGCCATCCAGCCATCTCATCCTCTGTCGTCCCCTTCTCTTCCTGCCCCCAATCCCTCCCAGCATCAGGGTCTTTTCCAGTGAGTCAACTCTTCACATGAGGTGGCCAAAGTACTGGAGTTTCAGCTTCAGCATCAGTCCTTCCAACGGACACCCAGGACTGATCTCCTTTAGGATGGACTGGTTGGATCTCCTTGCAGTCCAAGGGACTCTCAAGAGTCTTCTCCAACACCACAGTTCAAAAGCATCAATTTTTCGGCGCTCAGCTTTCTTCACTTAGCCATCCCCAAATGCACAAGTTGTCAGAAACTAGTAGAGCCATCTAGGTTCACTTTGAAACCTAACACACTTTGAGAGCACTCCTCACTGGCCAATTCTCAAGTCTTCAATTATAGTAACTCAATTCTTCTGTGAGAGTCAGAATAACGGAAGACATAAAATAAAATGATTTGCATTATTTGCTATGTTGATTTACATTCTGAACCCATTCACTTAATATGTAAAGAGTTTTGTGGGTCTATTGAGCTGAATATTTTAACACTGGCAACTCTTCTTAAAGTTTTTGTGAAGGACAAATGCTATACTTGGTTTACTCATAAATCATTTCTTGAAAACAGAGCAGTTCTTCTTGACTTGGATGTATATATGAATCACCCCAGGATCTGATCTTGTTAAAATGCCAATTTAGATGCAGTAGACCTGGGGAGGGGCCTGAGAACCTGTTTTTCTGTTAAACTCCTAGAAGATGCATCTGATGTTGCTGGTCTGTGAACCACATTAAATATACATATATACGTACATATATATATATATATATATATATATATATTCTCTGAAATTAAATTGTCAGGAAAATATTTTTCAGATTACCAATGGAATAAAGAAACTTAGTATTTGTCTCAGAAACCGTTTAGTATCTCCCTAGATTGTCTTTCTTGCATTTACTAAAACCTCAAGAAGATTTCTCTTTTCTGAATGCTAGAATGAATGGGTAACGTGAGTATACTACTTTGTATGGCTTAATTCATTTGATAAATACAAAGTAATTGTAATTAGCTTACTGACTCTGAGTTAAAAGATGAAAGCAGCATTGTAAAGATTTCCAAGTAGCACTTTTTTTCTTAATTTCAAGTGAAATATTGTAAATCCCTTTTTTCTCTTGTTTTCCTCCCACTATTTTGTTAAAATGTATGTTAGAATTAATTTTTAATCTTTCTCTGGTGACGTTTTTCAAAAGAGTGATTATTCCAAGACTTCAATAACCAGGGATGGAATTGACAGAAGGTGCTCAGCTCTACTTCCTTCTGCCAGCCTTCCTTAGAAACTCTCATTTTCTATCCTTGTATTGCATGCCCTCGACATCTGTAAGATTTAAGGACTCTGTGTCGCTTGTATTCTCCATGAGTAAACAGAAAAGGTAGCATTTGGACCTATTCTCTTCAAACTCTTCTGCCGGCAATTAATGTGAAAACGTGCACTTCTTGGGTAAAGGAGAGAGAAGCCCAGGTCCAAGCCATTTGATAAGGCAGACAAAGAAGACAAAGGAGACTGCTTTATCCCAAAGTGCAGTGAATCATAGGTTGGACTGGGAAACTTGGCTTGGTTAGTTGGGGGAAAACTGTGATAACTTTTCTATTTTAAATATTCCAAAACTTCCCTCTTGGTGTATTTTCTCTCTATCTTTTGTTCCTCATCATATTCTGCAATCTCAGTTTCTCTTCATTTGAAGAGTAAATTTCTTTTCCTTTAAAGCGGTTTAAACAGTTCCTTTAAAACTGTCCCTTTTGATTTACATGTTGAGGGTTTATGTAATAATAATGTTCTTTTCTTGAATGAAGCTTAAAAACAGTGAGGGAAAGAAACATTCTAGCTGGGTTAATCTTGGAGATAAGAACACAGATGGAAAAAGATTGACTCAAACAATTGAAATAGTGCAATGATATTTGGAGGAGGGCTGTGCAGTAGCTGTCTCTAAAATGGTAAAACAAGAAAATTGCTGGAGGTTTATTAGTCTTTAAGTGAAATTAAAAATCTAACTCAGCTAAATACACAGTAGTGACCATTGGCAAAGTGCTCCAGGAAAAGCAGTCATTACCTCCAAGTTCTACAGCGATCAACCTGGACACCCCTTAGGAAGAATGCAATAGAAATAGTATGTTACAAATTGGCAACTTATTTAACAAATGGTGTATTTATGAATACTTTTCATAAATGGTCAAAAATTACTCACTCTGTACATTTTATAAAACCACTTTAGAAATTTCCCTGAAACTATTGCTAATTTCATCATTTTAATCTATTTGGGACCTACGCATTCCCTGTTCAACCATCTAGATAATCTTTGTCTGGTTTAACTCCTGGGCTTCCCCTATATTCTATAATTTCAGATACTTCTTGGAATGATTTAATATATTCATCTATTCTTTGATAACTTTGTAACATAGTTGGTCCAGATTAGCAGAGCAACTAGATTATGGACTTCGTAGGGTCAATTGTGCTCCAGTGTGACTGTTAGTGTGACTGCCCACTGCAGACACTCAATCTATTTTAGAATCTTCCCTCATATACAAGTCATGTTAAAATATTTGACATATGCCTTTTTCTTTTGAGATTTGAGTAGAGATAAGAAATTGTTTCCATTTTAGATGAGAAGCATAGGATATGAAACTAAAAAGATATTTATTTTTAACTGCATTGCAGGTGGATTCTTTACCAGCTGAGCCACCAGTGAAGCCCAAGAACAAGGAGTGGGTAGCCTATCCCTTCTTCAGCGGATTTTTCCGACCCAGGAATCAAACCAGGGTCTCCTGTATTGCAGGTGGATTCTTTACCAGCTGAGCTACCAGGGAAGCCCAATATCTAAATCAGTTACAGAATAATATATTGGCCATCATATAAAAGCTCAATTAGTGAGAATACAATTAGTGGAGTTTAATCTTTTCTATATTCTTAGCTAGTGTTGACATTTTATACAGAGCAGAAAGTAACATTATTTATCCCTAGAGGTCAAAGTCAAACCATGATAATTAGAGATAATGAGGATGGTGGTATAGTTTATAATTTTCCCAGATTTCCAGAAGGTGGAATCTTTTATTTGCCATCGTCTTAAAATTAACAGAGCTTTGAAAAGTATACTCAATGGCACAATATAAGTTTTATTAGTTCAGCTATAGTTTTAAAATTATAAATTTCATTGAATATTGACAAGATATTTTGACTTAAAATTCAGTGTGGAAAATATCAAATCAATGAATATCTAAAAACATTAAGTGATGGCCTTTGGTATGTGCAATTGATCATGTTATTTTAATAGTGTCACTTCTACCTGACTGATATCCTACCAAATGGCAATTATATGGTTCCATACATAAGATTAATAACAAATTATCAGTTTAATAAAAATAGGTGGAAGGATATAGAACACATATGAAATTTATCATTGAATATATATATATTCATAGTGTAGCAGTCATGATAAATTTATTCTATGGTTGTTCATTTATGAGTTTTCTCATGATTTTGGATGTCATAGATTAAGCTAAATAAAAGGGCACACTTTATGAGTTCACAACTGATTCTGATAAATGAATGAAAATTCAGAAATCCATCTTGGGAATAATGAGGAACAAAGTGTTTCAGAATCTGGTGATTGTTACCAGTGTTTCCTTATGAAATTCATATAAGATGCCATCAGAACATACAAAGGTCTGTTTTAATAAAAAGGATTTTAAATTTTAATTGATGTTAATGAGATGACCAAGGCCAGTCTACAAAGAGTTAAAGTAAGTTCACTGTCAAAAATTGAATATGATTTTAGTGAAAGCACTGCTGGAAAAAATATAAAACTGAGTGGTTCAACAGCAAAGTTTAAGGCGAGTTAGCCAGAGTTCTTGATATACATTGTCAGTGTATCTTTTGGACAGCTTGATAATGAGGATTAATGATGAAGAGTCAGAACTCTGAAACACTTAAAACACTTTCAATACTGTCACTTCTCCATGAACTACTAAATATGCAGATTTTAAATACTGGAAAATGTTCCAGGTATTTTTAAATAAAAGGAAGATTTAGCAATAGAAATGCTGTGTGTATTATTAAAAAGCACATTAAGCTATGCTGTGCACTCTTATTTGTGACTGAGTCATTTCTGGAGATGTCTCATAAATTGAAACTTGTATCAAATAATTCTTTAAATATGTATATGGTAGTGAGTGGAACTTTTGTTGATATGATTTTCTAACCTGAAGGTTTTCTTTAAATTTCTTTACCATTTTTCATTTGTTAGATGAATTCTCTCAAAAGATCTTTAATGTCAAAACTATAGAACTGTGGTTTTAACCTTTTATGAATCATAATCTTCATGAGAATCGGTTAAAAGTTATAGACTTCACCTTAAGAAGTCCACTTAACCATATATAAAAAGATTTAGGACATAATGAGTTTTATTCTACTGAAAACCCATTTCACAAGGCCAATATCTAGTGATACTTTGTTCTTTGTAAAAAGTGTTTTTTAGAAAAAACTCATGGTAAAAAATAAGAAAAACATGAATAAATTTAAATTCTGCAGGTAGAATAAAGCAAAATTTAACTATGCTTCTCCATAATGTTCAATAAGAAACTCATTAAATTTTGGTTTGAATAGGAGGTGTAAAGAGTTCCTTCGGATTTGTTTTGTTCTCACTTCCTAGGAAGGGCTTTGCAACATAAGGAAGCACCTTGCCTTTCATTTCTTCCCATTTCCAGTGATGAAAGTGAAACCCAAGAATGCATGTGCTCTATGGTACTCAGTATTTGAGATTTTTCCCATTAAGGTCGAACTCAGAGAAACAAGGATAGAGGCCCATAATCATAATGTGAATGTTTATTTTCTTCATTTTCTATCCTTTGGTATGTATGTATGTACTCAGTCACTCAGTCATGTCCAACTCTTTGAAACCCCATGGACTGTAAGCCTACCAAGCTTCTCTGTCCATGGGGTTGCAAAGGAGTCGGACATGACCCAGCAACTAAGCAACAACAGCTGACTTTAAACTCCATGGAGGTTATCCTCTCCAGTGGCAAGAAAGAGAACATGCTTCCTGCTTTCTAAACTTCTTTCTAAACTTCTAAACTGGAGAACACGGATTTCATTGGTGTTGGTTATCTGGGCCCTTTAACTATTTTTGTTTTCACTGTGTTTTTTATTCTTGTCTTCTGGTTGTCCATATGCAATGGTTTTTCTAGAGTGTATAGGCAGGAGTAGAATTTCAGGACTGTGGGTGCACACAAGTTAGTTGTTTAAAAAATTTTGTTTTTTATTGGAGTATAATTGCTTTCCAATGTTGTGTTAGTTTCCGCTGTACCATGAAGTGAATCAGCTCTATGTATACATACATTCCCTCCCTCTTGATCCTTCCTCCCTCCCCCATCCCACCCCTCTAGGTCATCTCAGAGCACTGAGATGAGCTCCCTGTGCTATACATACAGCAGCTTTCCACTAGCTATCTGTTTTACACTGGGTGTGCACAACTTAAATTGATTACTCATTGCTAAACTGTTTCCAAATATTATATGTAGCAATTTTTATCACCATCAGTTCTGTGATCTTGTTCACATGACTTCACATTCTTACCAACATTTGCTGGTTTTAGACATTAAATATTTTCTGCTCTATTGGGTGTGTGTTAATAATCCCTTTTCACATGTTTATGGGCCACTCATATTTCCATTAATTTAAAAGACCTATTTGTGTCCTTTGCCAACTTTTTCTATTGTGTCATTTGTATTTGTCTTATTTATTCATAGGAAGTCTTTATATATTCTGGGCACTTTATTATAAGTCATAAGTGTTACATGGATACATTCCATAGAAGTTTTGGGATCAGATTGCTATGTTTATGACTCCAGTTGATACTTTGATTACAACTATATTAGATCAGTAGACAAATTTTAAAGTAACTGATATCTAAAAGAATTTCAATTTTTCTATCCATGGACGTGACATGTCTTTGTATTCTTTAAATCTTCTTTAATGATTTTCAATCAAGTTAGTGTTATAATTTTATATCTTTGCAGAGCCTAATAGAAGAGACTGGTGTGGAAGATATATGTGTTGCAGTGGTCAAATTGGAGATCTGTTTTTGTTGTTGTTGTTGTTTGCTATAGCCACACTTTCCTTTATTCAATTAAACATACATTTTGAATTTCTAGTATAATCCACACACATTAGGATTTTGAGTTGTATATTTATTATGACATATTGGAATACAACCATTTTTGCCAACCTTGATAGCAGATTTAGTTAGCTGTTTCTGGTTGTTTCCCAGGAAGCCAACTGATTTTTTTCCAGTGACTAAAGAAATTGCTTTTCACATCTTGCCTTGAATTTATAATTCTTTAATGCTTAAATTCCACATCTTCTTTTCCATTCAGATTTTTCAGTTTTTATAAAAGAGAGCATACTGAAACCTAAACATGACCAGAAGTTCCACAGAGTTTCTCACTTCTTTGTTAACCTCAACTTGTTTCATTTTTAAAATTGTTTTACAAATGCAGTATACATAACTTTTTTCAAATGAATTGTGACTTCATTTTTTCTTATACTAAATTTGAAACTCAAATCACAGAGACTTTTTTTGTAGTCAAAAAGCTAATAAATAAACCATGCTGTGGTATGAAGCTATGTCAAGCCATCTGTGATAATGTAGTGATAATGATGAAAAGATTTACAGAATCTGAGTCAGTGAGTCCAATTAGTTCTTTCCTGAATGATTGTTAAGATGCTAGAAATTTACTATTGACCTCCACATTCAAGTCATTCAACCACTGGCCAATGACTTTATTTAAGCACATCGAAAGTGAGTAAAAGTTGCATCACAAAGGATAATTCTTTGAATTAAGGATAAATGTGACAGCCACTACACTACAAATAAAAGTAAATGTTTCGTTGAGAAGATGTGAGTCTATGGAACCTGAAAAATGGAGGATATGAGACCTTGGATCACACTGATACACACAGCTCTTAGAGGAATGAAGCCGCTAAAATCACATCCTACTTAATGATAGCAATTGGATTGCAAAGACCATTGGAATTGGCCTCCTTGTCTGTCTTCCTATCTTTCCTGGCTCCAGGCCTGGTCATTATTTGCCCTGTCCATATTTCCATTAAGCCACCCTGCCCAAAAGACAGTGGTGGAGTCCATTCTATTTTAATGGCTGTCAAAAAGAGCCTTTATTTTTGTAGTTCAGTATCCTTCTTATTTTTGTGGTTTTATTTGTTTGTTTGTTTTGTTTTTGTTTTTTTGCCACTAGTTCAACCCACTTCAAGCAATTCTTCCCCATATCCAGGATTCAGTAATCTCTTTAAAACACTGTAATTAACATCAGTTCAGAATCCTCTTACGGTGCTTAGACAACGTTTTGTATTTCGAGTGCCCAGTTGGATGTTGAAGGTCCTCTGTAGTCTTGTTCCTCAGACTCTTCTGACCTCCAGCACATCCTCTATGTACTCGGTGTTCCAGTGAACACACTGTCTGCTCTCTTGTCATACACTTTGCACATTTCTGATAAATAAGGTTGTTACCTGCAGTGGAAGAATCTTCTGTTCATTTAACTATCTACTTCTGTCAAACTATTTAACAGAGAAGCCAAGTTCTCTTAAATAATGAAGAGAAATTCATCCTCCCCTCTACAGCTCCTCATAGAGATTGCTTTCTTTTCTCTGGAATAACATGTTCTTGTTTTTCTTAAATCGCAAAGACATTGAATAAACTTACTTTTGTGTACTGTTGTGAATTATGTTAATACAATTGTCAGGCCAAAGAAAATGGACACAGAAACAAATGAAAAAAGTGAATAAGTAAAACTTCTGCATATTTTGTTGGTTTTCCTTACATACTCATTTATTGGTCTTTATGAAGAAGAAGAAGAAGGATTTTCTGCAAGAGAACTGGTTTCTAAAGAGGCAGTCATCCTGTCTGCAATATTTTACAGTCTTGGCTCTCTTGTGTATTCCTGATCACAGTTCTATAAACAACAAAAATTTAAGAATTTCAATCAAAAGAGCAAAGGGACAGGCAGAGAAAGACCTTGTAGAGTTTAAAAAGAGTTGAGATTTTATTGCAAAGTCTGTGGGACCTATTGAAAGTTTAAACTAGATTTAAAATGATTGTTTCTGTTCAGATGAAGAACTGGTCCAACAGTGAAGGAATTAGACTAGAGATAAACAAGACTTGGAGTATAGACACTAATTCACCCAAAGTGAATGATTTGATGGGAACAGTGAAAATGGAAGAGCAAACTTAAAGTGGGAGAGATGGTTTAGTGCTAATTAGAAAGCAAAACTGAGAGGACCAGTTTATCGATTGAAAGTGAAGGGATGTGAGAAATTTAGTTAATTGTAGTTTCCAGGTTGGGTGATTGGGTGGTTTGAGTTGGCACCAAATTAAATGTTTATCACATACTATGTATAGGATTCTGTCTAACACATGAGGGGTGGTTAAAAAACAAAGCACACTTCTTGTCTTGAAATAGCTGACGGTCTAGTAGAAGGGAGGGATTCCCTGGTGGCTCAGATGGTAAAGAATCCACCTGCAATGTGGGAGACAGGGTTCAATCCCTGGATTGGGCAGATCCCCTGGAGGAAGGCATAGCAACCCACTCCAGTATTCTTGCCTGGAGAATGCCATGGACAGAGGAGCCTGGAGGGTTACGGTCCATAGGGTCGCAAAGAATCAGACACAATTGACCGACCAAGTCCAGCACTAGAAGGAGGGATGCTCTGCTGTAGCATAAGACAGGATGTGAAAAGCTTCAGGCCAAAGCCTGTGTGGGCTTCCCTGTGGCTCAGCTGGTAAAGAATCCACCTGCAATGTGGGAGACCTGGGTTAGATTCCTGGGTTGGGAAGATCCCCTGGAGAAGGGAAAGGCTATCCACTCGTCTCCTGGCCTAGAGAATTCCATGGACTGTATAGTCCATGGGGTGGCAAAGAGTCAGACACGACTGACCGATTTTCACTTTCACTTTCAGGGTGTGTGTATCTTGTTCACTGTTAAGATTTGACACTTCACTGTTGTTGTTTGGTTGCTAAGTCATGTCCGAATCTTTAGGACCCCATGGAACTGTAGCCTGTGACACTTCATAGGTGTTCAATAAATGCTTTTTGACTGATCTAAGCTTAGGAGGGAGATTGAGAGGAGTGAAAGATCAAGCCCTTTGCATGTCTTGCTCAAGTGATTTTCTCTGTTGTAGTCCTCTTGACATGAGACACACTTTTGAGACAATGCCTCACTTTTTGCAGAGAATCTGTCAGATGATGGGCTTTATATATAATATCCAGCAGTTCTTTTCAGCTGTTCTGTTGTTTGTTTCTTGATTGATTTGAGGGCTTCTTAACACTTTTTCTTTAGGCAAGTAGCTCAGCAACACAAAAGCTACCCTCAAGCCTGAAGCAAACTTTTGATTTAACAATAAACCCTGAATTACCAGTCTTTCCAGCCACTGAATGCCAGTGGATCTTTTGAAGTTTCTTGCCCCTCTTCTGGTAAGAATCACAAAAAGATCAAAGCCACTTCTGTCTGTCTTTGCATACACACACACACACACTGCCCCCCCTCCCACATCTGTAAGGGAACAGACACTCAATGTTGAAAGATTAAAAAAAAAAAAAAATTGCTATTTCTTTGTTAAACTTCCAGTCAAAGAAAATGATACCCACAGGCAATAAAAATGAGGAAATGTGTCTAAAAGTTGGGAAGTTTACTCAGTAAAATATTCTTGCAAAAATAAAAGTTTATAAAGGCTGCATTTAATAAAATACATTAGCCTCTTTCCATAAATTAATCATTATTTTTCTCATAACTTTGATGCCTCTAGCATTCTAAACTGAAACCAATCACTTATTAATACAGGTTAGAGTCTTTCTATATGGATATATATGTTTATGTGTCTGCCATTTCTATATGGATATATATGTTTATGGGTCTGCCATTACTATAGATAAAATATTCTCATAAACCCATGTGAAGCAATGGAAAAACCCTGAAAACAACTGTATTCACTGTCTAGATAAATGTGATTCAACCACAAGTGTATGAGCAAAATGGACATATAAGTGGGACAATAATTGTGTTTTAATTGCTTTGCTAATAAACTTTTCCATTTCCTTAAGACAAGAGAATTGCTGCTTTGCTTTAATGTGGCATTTCTGATGCTAAGTATTATGTGCTTTTAGAAGAAACCAATTCTTAAGATATATTAATAGGTAAGTACGTGCAGTGTGCCACTTTTTCTTATGCTTACTGTTGCTTGCTATTTCTAAATCTGAAAGAGAGAGCAGGGAGGCTGAAAATTGCATTATAACATATACAACATAGGGATTAGACATACAGCAAATGTGTGACACTAGAATAAACAGGCTACAGAGATTAAAGAACCAGCTTTATTTTAGCTAGTACCGACTCTTGCTAAGTTTCCTTCTAAATTATTTCAGCTTTACAGAAGTATTGTAAGCTCCTAATTAGATAATTAGAAACCCCCATATTATAATGAACTAATTAATAAATGTAAAGAATAATTGAATTTTGAAATAGCTGGAATTAGCAAGATAATAATGGGAAATGACATTAGCTCTTTTACTATAAAAGCTGCTTGCAGAATGTAGAGTGTAGATAGACTTATAGTGAGGTGAATCCACCAGTTATAAATCTGAACTCTAAAGCTGTAATTGCACCTGCTGATTGAGGACCCACCCAGGACCTAATGTGGGAGTTCTTGACTGGGACAGAAATCAATGTGTGTGCTTTAATAATCTCTTAGGAAATTAATGAGAATTGTCTGTTACAGAACAACTGTATTAGGCCATCAGCTTTTAAAATTGTATTCTGTTTATCACAGAGTCTATGAAAAAAGTGTTTATTAAGGGCATTTTCCAAAAGTATTTGACTATAGAATCATCTGTGCACGTGAAACTCCCAGCAACTCAGACTTAGTTTTCAACACCGACTACTCATTGTTAGATCCTGGTGTACCCATGGTTCCAGACTACTGGAGGTAGTCCATAAATAAAAGGAAAGGTGTTTGCACTTAGTTTATAGCCTGGTGATTCAGAGCACAGGCTCTGGCTTCACCTACTGGCACTACCATTTGTTAGCGGGGTGACCTCTGACAAATTACCTATTTTTTCCTGTCTTGCTTTTCTCTTCTTGGGGTTAGGATAGCAAATATACTGACATCCTAGGATGGCTGTGGGCTTCCCTGGGGGCTCAGATGGTAAAGCATCTGCCTGCAATGCAGGAGACCCAGGTTCCATCCCTGGGTCAGGAAGATCCCCTGGAGAAGGAAATGGCAACCCACTCCAGTATTCTTGCCTGGAAAATCCCATGGATAGAGGAGCCTGGTGGGCTACATCCCATGGAGTTGCAAAGAGTTGGACACGACTGAGCAACTAACGCACATAGGATGGTTCTAAGGGTCAAATGTGATTGTATATTAACGCATATATAAGGAATCTAGGAAAAAGGTACTGATGAACCTATTTGCAGGGCAGCAATAAAGATGCAGACATAAGGAATAGACTTAGGGTTACAGTGGCGGAGGGAGAGGATGGGAGAGGAGAGTACTGAAACATGTGTATTACCATGTGTAAAATAGATTGCCAGTGGGAATTTGCTCTATAGCACAGGGAGCTCAAGCCAGTGCTCTGTGACAACCCAGAGGGGTGGGATGGAGTAGGGATTCAGAGAGAACTTCAAGAGGGAGGGGACATATGTGTACCTATGGCTGATCCATGTTGATACGTGGCAGAAACCAACACAATATTGTAAAGTAATTATCCTCCCATTAAAAATAAATACATTTTTAAAAATGATTAATATAAAATAAAAAAATTAAAAAAACCCAAAGGAAAAAAAAAGTACTAGAGCAGTGCCTGGTGAATCATATACACACAGACAGCACAGAATTTTAATATTGCTTGGTTGATGGCAATATACTGTTGGAATCTTAACTTCTTTCTAAAATTCTGTCTAAAAAATGAATAAAATGCTTCATATTATTGTTTCCTTGCAAGTGTTCATTGTACAACCATCAGGTGTGTGATGATATTCTGGTTATGACATAGGAAATTGATCAAAGATATTTAGTACTAAGTCTTAAAGAACTTGTAACCTGAACTAGGGTCAATTTTCCATGCAGTCAGATTAAAATCTGCCACCAAAATTCATATACTCTTATAGGTCTGTCATTAATATCAACAAAACAGTCTCTTGAGTCTTTCATATAGTTATGAAAAAACACAGCAGGAATTTCAATCCATTGTTTGGAGAAACCAAGATACCATATATGCTCAGAAAAATTTATGGTACCAGGTCCTCTGATTATAGTATAAAAGTGAAAGAACCAAAACTATGAAAGCTAAAGAAAAAACAGGCATGAGAACTCACACTTAGGTAGAATGAGTATAGAAAGCTTCATGGAGGGAGTGGTATTAGAGCCAGATCTTGAAGAACATTTTTAATTTCAGAAGCTCTTGAGGTGGCAAGTAGGTTGAGTAAGAAACAGTGATGGAGATTCTGTGCATGTTAGAAAGGCTGATGCAGACTCATGTATTGTATGGGACATAGTTCCCTGAGATGTGGAGAACAGTGAAAGCTATTGAGTTTTATGTTAATTCAGATCTCAAAATTGCTAAATAAAATCGTGTCAATCTTTTCCCCCAGTCTTTCAAAAAAAAAATTAACCTTAAAAGATTTCACAAAAATTGAACAGGAAGATTTTTTACAGTCCATTAAAATCAGATAGATACAAATAATCAATACGGAAAAAGGAATTATTAATATTTATATTCAAAGTGTTTAATATGGCATGTTCTAACATGTACTTAGTGTAAGGTGAACTTAACCATGAGTGCCTCATTCATATGAATAAACACTAGAGAACTAAAATTACAGTTAATAGCACTGCATGGTTTTGAGAC
Organism: Cervus canadensis; assembly: GCF_019320065.1. Taxonomy (NCBI): domain Eukaryota; kingdom Metazoa; phylum Chordata; class Mammalia; order Artiodactyla; family Cervidae; genus Cervus; species Cervus canadensis. The sequence goes on from NC_057408.1 coordinate 50,839,539, forward strand.
TAAGTTAAACTGCAGCATACAATAGAAAAAAAGTCTAGAGAGAAAAGCGATAAGGTACCTTGACCAGGAAAGGCCCCCCTCTTTGACTGCGCTTTACAGGAATCCCCACAGAAGTAATGAACTCTCTTCCCAGAAATAGTTTACCTTACAATGTGGTGGGAAGAGATATTACTGATAAAGTTACAGTGTCTACTTAGACGGTATCAAGAAAATGTCAAGCTAAAATAAAATGTAATCAATGGAAAAATGGTCTACTTTGGGAGTTGAGATATTTTAGGACTGTATGGTGAAATTAGGAAGGCAGTAATTGAATTACAAGAATAAAGAGAAAAGGGCTGGGCATCCCCAGGGGTGAGAAAAGAGAGCTGGAGAATAAGAATGTGTCAGAATGTCTCCCACTACTACTGAGGGAGGAAGCTCCAGGGCTTCAGTGAACCCAGGTAGCACTGTCAGGACAGCTTGGCAGGTAAAGCATTGACAGATTCCAGCCTCTCCGCTGGGCATTTGTGCAGTACACATCCTGCACAAATGTACATGGGTGTTCTGACAGCTCAGATGGTATGTAGTAGCCTTCATAGGAAAAACCTCAAAATAGAAAGAGGTATTTCATGAGACTACTTTAGCATACTGATAATATCCCTGAAGACTTTCCAACTCTTATGTGTAGCACAATATATATTTTTCTCAGCAAACCTCTGATTTTTAGTATCTCCTAAGAAACAGAATAGCCCTGAGCTGCTCAAGCATATGCCATAGTGAAAGTTAGAAAATGAACAATCTGGCTAGCAAAACAATAAAGTAGGGACATTGTGGCTGGCAGAATAATGCCTTCCCCCATTGCTGCCAATGTCCATGCCCTAATTGCCTGGGTAACTGAGGCTGAACCAGTCAATCCTAAAGGAAATCAACCCTGAATATTCACTGGAAGGACTGATGCTGAAGCTGAAACTCCACTACTTTGGCCACCTGATGCAAAGAGCTGACTCGTTGGGAAAGATCCTGGTGCTGGGAAAGATTGAAGGCAGGAGGAGAAGGGGATGACAGAGGATGAGATGGTTGGATAAAATCACCAATTTAATGGACATGAGTTTGAGCAAGTTCTGGGAAATGGCAAAGGACAAGGAAGCCTGGAGTGCTACAGTCCATGGGTCACAAAGAGTTGGACATGACTTGGTGACTGAACAACAACAACTAAGGTTAAGGACCGCAAAATAAAGAGAAATCATGGATTATCTAGTTGGACCCAGCCTAATCACATGAGCTTTTATAGCCCAGAATTTTCTCTGGCTAGAGTCAGAGAGATGCAGTAGAAGAGGAGTCAGAAGAGAGATGTGGGGGAAAGGGAAGTCAGAGAGATTCCAAACATGAGAAGGATTCCACACTCCATTTCTGGTTCTGCAGTGGAGGGCCAATCTTCTGTGAGGTCTAGAAGGAGGCCCCTAAATGAAGAGTGGGCCCCAGTTGGTAGTCAGAAAGGAAGCAGACACCTCAGTCTGACAACAAACAAAAGACTGCTTAATTCTACCAGCAAGTCAAATGAGCTAGGATTCTTCCCAGGGCCTAATGCCTTGGTTTTAGTCTTATGAAATTAGTAGCAGAGAGACCTTTCAAGCAAATTCAGACTTTGGCTATACAAAACGATGAGACAGCAAACTTGTGCTGTTTCAAGCCATAAAGTTTGTGATCATTTGTTACAGAAGCAATAGGACCCTAATGCAAGCAGTGTGTGCTGTAATATGACTGTAAATATGGCTGCCTCATGAGAGACGAGTTGTAGTCATAGACAAATGTATTTAAGCCTTCAAAATCCCTGAGAGAAAGCCTTGTGTGAGCTACCCAAATTTACAAAGAGCCTTTCCAATGTCCCTTTTAGTTTCAGTCTTTCTTGAAAATTCCTTAATCTCAATGAATCTTTCCCAGTGGCTCAGGTGGTAAGGAATCTGCCTGCAATTCAGGGGATGCAAGAGACATGGGTTCCATTCCTGGGTTGGGAAAATTCCCTGGAGAAGGAAATGGCAACCCACTCCAGTATTCTTGCCTAGAAAATTCCATGACAGAGGAGCCTATCAGTGTGTTGCAGAAGTGATGTTCCCTCTCCTTTTATTTTCTTTAAAATGTGGTGTAGGTTGGAGCATAGTTATGTCTCTGTCTTTTATTGTTTCTTTATAGAAATGATCCAGTGGGGGAAACAATCTGGCTTTGGACTTTACATTACTTTAAAATATGAGATCATTTTCTAGACTATATAGAGCTTTATAAAGTTTTACCAAGGAACTTCCCAGGTGGCTCAGTGGTAAAGAATCTGCCTGCAACGTAGGAGACACAGGAGATGTGGGTTCAATTCCTGGGTCAGGAAGATCCCCTGGAGAATGAAATGGCAACCCACTCCATATTCTTGCCTGGAAAATCCAGTGGACAGAGGAGCCTGGTGGGATATAGTCCATGAAATCGCAAAGAGTTGGACACAACTTAGCAACTGAGCATGCACACGAAGTTTATCAAGAAAATCTTTTCAGAGTACAGATTATGCTAAAATAACATATATACATGTTTACAAGAGTAAATTGAAGCCACTTCTCAGAATGGGAGTGGCTTCATAAAACACTGGACCTTTGTTAGTAGACATTAATCAAATTTCTTCTGTGAAAAGCATTTATGGAGGTCATATAAAGTAGCTCTTACCCTCAAAAGATTTAAATTTGTACTCTAATAGATATGGTATGATTGCATTAAGATTATAGTAGGATATCCTATTAGGACTATAATAGGATAAATCTCTATCTCTATCTTCTCTATTGTTATATATCTATGTACCTACTTACCTACCTACCTATTTATCTCTCTAAGAGAGAGAGAGATTGATTTATTTAAATAATGGGCTCACATAATGATTGTGGAAGAAAAGAAATATGTTTGCTATATATACCCATGTGTTTGTGTTTTATGTATATACACAAACATATTAAAAAGAAAATAAGGGAATAATTATAATTATAGTGATAATTATAGTACTCATTTCTGCAGCTGGTCTTAATGTTATAGCTGGTATTTGTAACTGTCGTCTGCTACAAACCATTTTGTATTTCCTTTGTTCCCAGTAAGCACCTCAGTTGATCGTGGTTCTTCACCTGGTGGGATGATCCCTCTTCATACCTGAAGGATCCGGGTCATTACCAGCTCTGCTGGAGTTGAGTGGCTGGAGTTTGACCTTGACTTTCACCGTAGGGTATGCCAGTCATCGTAATCCATTTGGGCTACTGTAACACAATACCTTAGACGGGGTGGTTTATAAACAACAAACATTTATTTCTCCCAGTTCTGGAGCCTAGGAAGTCCAAGATTATAGTGCCAGCAGGTTTGGTGTCTGGTGAGGAACCGCTTGCACATAGCTGGCACCTTCTAGCTATAACCTCACAGGGGGGATGGGAAGGGGTAGGAGCTCTGCAGGGTCTCTTTTATAAAGGCACTAATCCCATCTAAGGGACGTAATTACCTTGACAAGGCCCCATCTCCTTATACCATTATGTTGGGTGTTAGATGCTGGAGGGGACACTAAAGTATTCAGCCTAGTGTTAGGAGACTGGGTGGCTCTTTCATGCCTCTGACCCCGTGTTAGTTGCTCAATTGTGTCTGATTCTTTGGGACCCTATGGACTGTAGCCCGCTAGGCTCCTCTGTCCTTAAGATTTTCCAGGCAAGAATACTGGAGTGGGTGGCCTTTCCCTTCTCCAGGGGATCTTCCCAACCCAGGGACTGAACCCAGGTCTCCTGCATTGGCAGGCAGGTTCTTTACTCTCTGAGCCACCAGTGAATCTCCTTAACGATGAGGCAACGCATGGGATGCTCAGGCAATGGCAGTAAAGGCAGGTGCGTGCTCTCAAACTTTCAAAACATCATAGCAAACTTTTGATTTCAATAATAGTTAGATGCCATCTAGAGGGCAAACCATATTTGTTCCCTAATTTATGTTTCATTTATGATGGAGTAAAATAATTCAAGTGTATTATAAAGAATATAAAACCACTACAATATTGTAAAGTAATTAGCCTCCAACTAATAAAAATAAATGGAAAAAATAAAAATAAAAACATAAAACTAAAAAAAAATTAACAGTAATGTGATGAAATTATCTAGCATTCAGTCCATATTAAACTTTCCCTAGTTTTTCCAAAATAAATAAATAAATAATATATATTACTTCTACAACTCTTCTCTTTTTTCAAAATCTATTTATTATCCAGGTACAAAAAATAAGAGAGTACATTGCATTCTGTGAATAAAATATTTAGTTGTTATATGAATCCAAAATTAGGATTGCAACTCTGCTATAAAATTACATTAAATATAATGCTAATGTAACTGAAGTCCTGTTCCGTGCATAGTAGCTGCTGCTGCTGCTAAGTCACTTCAGTTGTGTCCTACTCTGTGCGACCCCATAGACGGCAGCCCACCAGGCTCCCCCGTCCCTGGGATTCTCCAGGCAAGAACTCTGGAGTGGGTTGCCATTTCCTTCTCCAATGCAAGAAAGTGAAAGTGAAGTCAGTCAGTTGTGTCCGACTCGTAGCGACCCCATGGACTGCAGCCTACCAGGCTCCTCCATCCAGGGGATTTTCCAGGCAAGAGTACTACAGTGGGTTGCCATTGCCTTCTCCACACATTGTAGAACCTCCTCTAACAATAACTGAAAGAACGTTTAAGGAAGCTCTCGTTTATTTGATATGTCCTCTGAGGAAATGGCATTCCTATGAGGGGTAGAATTTGGGGGAAAGGAGTTTACTAAGTCTAGATTCGGTTTTGCAGGTGTGAGCTAATGGTAGAGAATTCACCTGCCAATGTAGGAGACGCAAGAGATGCAGGTTCAATCTCTGGGTGGGGAAGACCCCCTGGAGGAGGGCATGGCAACCCACTCCAGTATTCTTGCCTGGAGAATCCTGTGGACAGAGGAGCCTGGAAGGTAATAGTCCATAGTGTTGCAAAGAGTCAAACATGACTGAAATGACTTAGCATGCATTCAAGTCTAGATGAATATGAATTGTTTCCTTGAAACAGGGAGAAGAAACCTATGGCTTGTTTGATATCCCATTTTGGGATGAGGAGTTCTCATGGAGAAATAGGTATCTCCTTAAGGTAAGGTCAGAAAGTCCGCTGAAAGTGCCAGGCTCAAGGACAAAAACAAAGGGATGAAATCCGTCAGAATGCCCATCTGCTAGTCTAGAAGAAAATGAGGACTATAGACTGTTCTCAAGATTTGGAGTTACTGTTAAAATGTTAAAATTCTGCAGTCTTTTAAGAGTTCCCATATTTGTTGTTTCTGTATGCCAGATTTCTTATTTTCTAATAGAAGCAAACTCCTTATATTCAGTATATGTTAGTCACTCGGTTGTGTCCGACTCTTTGTGACCCCCATGGTCTGTAGCCCAGCAGGCTCCTCTGTCCATGGGATTTTCCAGGCAAGAATACTGGAGTGGGTTGCCATTTCCTTCTCCAGGGGATCTTCCTGACCCAGAGATCAAACCCAGGTCTCCTGCATTGCAGGCAGATTCTTTACCATTTGAGCCACCAGGGAAGCCCTATAGTCAGTATGTCTATGCATTTTATTTTACTTCATTATTTCATTTCTGAAAGATAGGTAAGTTGAAAAAAACTTATTTCTATAACTAAGCTTGAGGAACATAGAATCCTAAGGGAGAGTGTTGGCAGTAACAGCTCTCAAAACAGTCTATATGCTACGGAGACTGCTATGAAGGAGAAAAGACTCTCCATATTACTGTCAAAACACAGAGATAACGTAGGCTAACCATTTTCTAAGATCTAGAGTGTTTCTTTTTATAAAACAAATTCATAAACTAATGCCATCAGCAAATTTTGGTCATATGGTACTGATATTCCAACCATGAAATAATGTTGTTTGCTCATTTGTGATCAGCCACTTAGAAAAACCTAGTTTATCAGTTAGATCTTTGAATTAGACAACAAGGCACCCTGATGACAAACTATACTCATATATTCAGTATATTTAAATTTATGCCAAATGTAACTACATGATTACATGTTTTGTATCTCCAAATATTATCAACTTTCTTTTTGCTAGTAGTGTTACATACAGTCATGGCTAATCATCCATATACATGTGATGGAAAATACCAACTTACCTTGCCATTAAGGATTCATTTGACTGTGATTATTACCTGGTTGAAACTCTATTGCAAATCTAAATAAATTTCTGACAGTTTATGGGTCATTTAAAATAATTATCCATAGCAAAAAGTATATAAATTAGTTAATAAATGTAGTTCTGTCTCTTTAAGGGACATCAAATATCTAATATCCATCTAAATTAAAATTTAATCCAGTCTGTGGGAATGACCTTGTTAATTATCAAATAAGCCTAACCTAAGCTGTACCTTGCCAATAAAGAACTCTCTAAGAGAAGCCTTGGTAAATATAAGTGGAGACTGCCCATTTTATAGGTCAAATGCTAGTTTTGAAAAAGTTTTGAAAGTTATAAAAAAAAAATGCCCAATAACTACTTTGTTGTGCAGCTGTCTTGCCTACCTTGGATGTTAGTGTTTGGAGGTCAAAGTCACAGACTCCTGGAGGTGAAGGGAGAATATTTCCTGTCTATCTGTACATATAGTTGAGGAATAGTGGTGGAGGGACAGAACTGGGTATTTTAAATTCTAGATTGACTCTGCATTCATTTGCTCATTGACTCATTCATTCTGTTTTACCCTCTGTCTCCTTATCGGCCCCTTTTGTCACCACTTTCACTATGCCCAACAGGTCAAGGGATTCCTGCCAAATGTATCTATGAACTTTGATTGTTGGTAGGTATGTTGATGAATGTTCCTAAAAGGCTACAATGCTAAGAACAAAGTGAAACTCCCAGACCACACTGTGACAATGAAATACATCACTGCTTCTGAGTTCTGTTAACTTTTCTGCTGACTTCACTTCTATTGCATTTTCTATTTCTTCCATCAGGTTATGCTGTTGAACAAATTCCATGGCCTATTTTATGAATTACACAATGCATCTGATTACATATAGGTTTTATTAGGACTTTGGAAGGACACAGAAATCAATGGAAATGCTTGAGTTGTATATCAGAGTATAAGCTAGTTATTTACATAAATTGGATATTACTCTTTTTTATTTTTTTTTAATATGTTTAATACACATTGTTTTTAAAAATGAAGAACTGCACCAATCTTCCAGAATCCCTAAATATGTATGCCTGACCTTTTGCTCTGTTTAATCACTTTCTACCTTCAAGCGGATATTGGCCCAGCTAGGCTCTTTGTATTCTTCAAACTCACCAGTGTGCTTGCTCTTTCCTGATGAAGATGGTATCATCACAACTAAATACGCACAAACAACGCTTTCCTACCTTCTCTGAATTTCTTCATACATTTGTCTCCGCTTAGAGCATCTACTATTATGACCCTCTAGTGGGAAAGGAGGAGGCCTTTCAGGTTGCACAGGGAGTAAGAGCTTAGATGTGGGAGTCAGGCAGCCTGGGCTTACACATGATGCTTCTTCATGTGGTGACCTCCCTAATTCCATAACCTTCCTAATAGCTTCTCTTTATAGAGCCTTAAAGTTAGAAAGAGGAAACTAAATGATCTGTCATTGTGGATTTAATATTTCTTTTCATTCTCAAAATATTCTGGTTTAGGCAATAAATTATTTATCCACACAGTTGATAAAGATTGCAAGTGTACAAGCAATACATGTTGTTGGCACTTGGGTGAGTAACATTTGCCAGTGAAACTGTAAAATATTAAATGGCCTAGTTTGAGTTTTATATCTTGTACTAAGTAGTAACTACCAGACACGTGAGCATGCTAAGTTGCTTCAGTCATGTCGGACTCTTTGTGACCCTATGGACCATAGCCCTCCAGGCTTCCTCTCCATGGGAGTCTCCAGGCAAGAAATTGCAGTGCATTGCCATGCCCTTCTCCAGGAGATCTTCCCATCCCAGGGATCGAACTCACGTCTCCTATGTCTCCTGCATGGCAGGTGGTTTCTTTAGCCCTGAGCTACCAGGAAAGCCCAGTAATTACCAGAAGTTTATAGTACCTATCAGTAGAGTAAGATGAGCAAGGGAGAGATAAAATATGCAAATTAGAGAGTCATCTTCTGAATACTTCAGACATGATTGTGTTATATTGCTGTCATGCAAGCAGGCATGTCAGAAATCTGATTATTTATTCCATAATTCCTGTGCCTTATTGTTATTATAGTAAGTTTTTCTCTTTCCTGTCATTGTGTTCATATTTACAGTCACTTGCTTCTTTTTAATCTGATCAGTGTATTACGTTATTCTTATAAAAATAGCAATATCAAAGATTTCATATGCTCCTTTATATTTTTTTCAGTCACTTTACAAGTTGGTAGGGTCATGGGACCAGTTCTGGTCAAAAAATTGTGGGAGAGGTGCTTTGTGTCATTTCTAGGCTAAACCTACATAAAGGCTGCTACTTTTCCAGCTAGTGGAAATCCCAGAGACTGGGTCTTTGCTGGGCTGTCTAGAGCATACTTCCTGTCCATCTGCAGGGGATGTGTGTTGTGATGGGGAAATACCCTTTGGTATATGAAGCCACAGGGAGTAGGAGGTTATTGGTTATGTCAGCATCACCTAACCTGACTAACACCAAAACTGGTACCAGAAGAAATTTGCTGCCGTAAAAAACAAGCCGACATCCTTAAGCGTTTGGCCCTGGGTTTGGTGGCTAGTGAGTAAATGACTATCAAGTTATAAAGGTAACAACCAATTTTTTCAATAAGATTTTTAATTTCAGAACTGCTTTAGATTGACAGTGTGTGCTTGCATGCTAAGTTGCTTCAGTGTTGTCCAGCTCTTTGCAACCCTATGGGCTGTAGCCCACCAGGGTCCTCTGTTCACGGGGATTCTCCAGGCAAGAATACTGGAGTGGGTTGCTATGCCCTCCTCCAGGGGATCTTCCCAATCCAGGGATTGAATCTGCATCTCTTATATCTCCTGCATTGGCAGGCAAGTTCTTTACCACTAGTGTCAGTAGCAATCTGGTTTTGCAGGGGTGAACTATTTTCTAGAGCTAGAACCTGGGATAATTTGGTAAGCAGATCTTATAGCATCCCTGATGCAGGTAGCTCTGTGGGAAGAGGTTGGAAGATGGAGCATGAACAGTGTGTGTGGGTTGGTTTAGGGTTGTATTTCATAGGGTTTTAGAAGAAATAGGTGGTTTCAGCTTAGAAATTGTCAATTTGCAGCCTAATGAAAGGGAATGAGGACATTTAGGTCCTTCACTGTTAAAAGAGTCAACTGCTTTGACACCCAGTAGTAAGAGGGTTGAGAAAGCCTTTTTGAGAAGCCTGCTCAGTACAATCTTTCAACTAATTAAAATGCTTAAGGGAACAATTAAACTAAGTATTAGAGCCCAGAAAAAAAACATTTTTTTTTTCACTAAAGCCCAAGGGACTCTAGACACCATCATTAAATTTGAAGACAGTGAGAATCACCGGGATGAGAAAGCAAATGACTATTCAGCAGATGAGAACTACGTCTTAGAGAGAAGGTCGGGTGCATTTATTGGCACATTGGGCTCAGTGAAGAAGATTGGGTACGGAACTCTATGAAATTTTTGAAATTATTATATTGTCAAAGAAACCTCTGAACTAAAAGAGATGGAGCCTTGGAATGACCCTAGGACTTATCTCAGTTTTAAGATAGGTTAAGTTATGCTGTAGCAACAAGCAAGTGAAAATACTACTGGCTCATCTCAGGCGAAACTCATTTCTTCTTGGCACACATGCTCTATATGCCCTCTTTACTCTGGGTCCCCCTGAAACAACCACTCCCTGCTGAGTCGCAAATCAAAGTGGCTGAAGGTAAAGAGCATAGGAGCAGGTTACCCTAGATGTCACACCACCACTTCCCATAGGATCTTGGCTGGAGTGATGAGAAATCCAGAGATAATGGAGTGGGACATGTGATCCCCTTGCCCGGAGGGGCAGTGAGTATTGGTGAGCAGGGGTAGAGACAATTATAGGCCACTAACGTCCCGTGGGGAGGAACTGGGCTCAGAAAGCTGTGTAGCCACAATGAAGGTAAAACTCCCCAGGCCCAGTTTAGATGTGAATGAGCATCGAGATATAGGAATCAAGGCTTATTCCCCACTCCACTGAGGGTGCCCTCCACAATGTGTATTCACTGGGATTTTAGAGTTGGTACCAAAAGTCGTTACTGTATGTTACCTATTTTTCTCCCCAGAGGGAGTTTTTCATTAGTTAGGGCAGTAACAAGAAGAAAGCGAAGAAAGTGCTAGTTGCTCAGTCATGTCCAACTCTTTTCCATCCCATGGAATGTAGCCTCATCTTTTTAATATATACATCTTTGGACCTGGAAGAGCCATACATGGGCTAAGGTAGAGATGACTACCTAGACAGCATATTAAAAAGCAGAGACATCACTTTGCCAACAAAGGTCTGTATAGTCAAAACTATGGTTTTTCCAGTAGTCAAGTACAAATGTGAAAGCTGGACCATAAAGAAGGCTGAGCGCTGAAGAATTGATGCTTTTGAACATGGTGCTGAAGACTCTTGAGAGTCCCTTGGACTGCAAGGAGATCAACCCTGAATACTTATTGGAAGGACTGATGCTGAAGCTCCAATAATTTGGCCACCTGATGCAAGCAGCTAACTCATTGGAAAAAACCCTGATGCTGGGAAAGATTGAGGGCAGGAGGAGAAAGGGGAAACAGAGGATGAGATGACTGGATGGCATCACTGACTCAACGGATGAGTTTGAGCAAACTCAGGGAGATAGTGAAGGACAGGGAAGCCTGGTGTGCAGCAGTTCATGGGGTCGCAAAGAGTTGGACATGACTTAGCAACTAAACAACAAGAGATGATTATGAGACCCTGGGCTTTAGGCCGAATCTGTGACTGGCTGAAAGTTTCATGTGGGCTCCCTTGGGAGGTGATTAAGTGTGGCCCATCTGTTGGAAGAAGAGAGCAGAAGGATATCTAATACCTAGATGAAGAACTGGAGCATAGACAGGAATGCTCACTGAATATTCCATTTGCCCCTCCATCTCCACTCATGTGGCCGTGATAGCCAGTGATCTATGAGTGGAAGCAAAGTGTCTCTCTGAGGCTGAGATGATGAGAAACTCACTCACGACCTGCAGCCTCTCCGTCCATGTGGAGCCTGCCTGAGCATGCCTGATTGCAGGGAGCACAGTCACAAGAGGAGCAGCCTCTGCTGGGTCCATCTCTCGGGGAGTGTGGAGCAGAGCCTCCACCGATCTGCACGAGGCATGTGTGTGTGTGTGTGTGTGTGTGTGTGTGTGTGTGTGTGCACGAGCACGCGTGCATTCAGTCATGTGGGACTCTTTGTGGCCCCTCTGTCCATGGGATTTTTTCAGGCAAGAATATTGGAGTGCAGTTGCCAATTCCTACTCCAGGGGATCTTCTGGACCCAGGGATTGAACCCACATCTCTTGTGTCTCCTGCTTTGGCAGGTGGATTCTTTACCACTGCGCCACCTGGGAAGCTCACTGGAGCATGAGCCCGAGTGAAAAATCAATCTTTCTTACTGCGAAGTGCCTGCGCTTCAGGAGTGGTTTGTTGCTCAGGCATAATCTGGTCTATCAAGTTATGCTGGATAAAAGCTGAAAATTCTGTACAAAGCAGACTTTTAAAAAAAGGTCATTTTATTTTCCCATCACATTTATGAGGACACTTTGTGCGGCATATCCCTCTGCTCACCCTTCTCCCCGCTCCTGGGGGGAAAATAAGTGCTGTAAGAACAGCCGAGAAGAGGAGAAAGAGAAACCTACCTAACCATAAAGACTGGATTGTTTCCAATGCAGCAAAATGCGGTCGGAGCGTTTGTTTTTTCCTCTCTCCACCTAATGGTGCATCAGAGGTTAGATATGCTCAGGAAAAGGTTACTGAGAGTACCCTTTGGGAATTGCATAATGGGCGCCGGCTCTTTGTGCAGCCTTTCTAATCAATGCGAAATAGCAGATTGTGGGTTCCATAAGCAAAAACACAGACATTTAATCACGTGAATGCACACAGATCCAAAAGAAGAATTAATTATTAATGAGTCTGTGGTTAAGCTCAACTTCAATTAATAAATAATTTAGGATGCTGTAGACAAGGAAACCACGTTATAATAAAAAATAAGGTAGAGTCTTAACCAGAAACCTCCAAGTCAAAATGTAAAGGGTCGTTTCTCAACATTGATATTCCTAATAGGGTAGCATTCTGCTCAGTCCAATCCTGTTTATTCATAGTAATACCCACAGATCGGCACAAGGTCTTTTTAATATTTCCACACACTTTTTCATATATATATATGTACATATATATATGTGTGTGTGTGTGTGTGTGTACATGTATGATAGTTTATTGTAAAAAGGACATAATTCAAGATGCAATCTGGCCTGATAAAATGAAAATAGATATCACTCAAAGTAGCTTTCCCTAATACATAACAAGGCAACCACAAATTTATTTCTGCTTGCAGTTATGCCTAGACAGTGTGAGTCTTTCAAACCCCAAATCTACACAAATTAACAACCATCTTAAAAAGCAATGCTCAGCCGGTACTCTTCTCATCTAATGGTTCATCTGCCACTTGTAGTTCATGTATGTGCCAGTGGATTCTTCCAGAATCTACCAGCACTTAGGTTTCAAGATAAAAAGAGAACATCATTATGAGGCGGTGTTTGTTTATTTTTTTTTTCTTTTGATATGCCCTTGATAAACACTCCTTGTGGTCATTTAGCTTCAGAGTTAAAAAGTACTTCAACAGGATGTAGACATAGAAAGAAATTATTTGGGAAGTCCAATTTGAGAATTAGTTTCAAGAACCTCTTATCAGTCTCTCCTTCCTCTCCCTCCCTCCCTCCCAAAACAGTAATAGGAAAAGGGGAAAATGAGTTCTGAGTTAGTTTTCAAGCTCCTTTTGGCAATGATTGCATTTCTAAAAACCAGGATGTCTTTGGATGGCTTCACATTCCTAAACTCTGTGTGATATTTTCTCTTACTCCCCATGCAGTTAATTTTTGGAGTGTGACATTATGGATAAAACTGTCTCTAAGCATAATTCAATTTTCATAACTTATCATCTTTCAAAACCTAGAATTTATTCTAGGCCAGACAAAATATTAATCATGTGGACTGTCTGGAGCTTTTGTCTAAGATGACAGAATTAGAAAATAAAGATGTTGATATAATGCTCAGTTTTGTGCTACTGGTTTATCTTATTTTCATTCTTATTTCATGTTAAAAGTAATAGCTTTAAAAATTGCTCATACATAGTTAACAAATGTAATAAAAGGAAATAAGAGCCCTGTGAAATCCTCTGGTTGTACATTTTATTAGCCAATGTTTAGCTTTTTTGGTTTTCTTCTCAGTCCATTAAACAGATGCAATAGTACCAGTGCCTCAGAATTAAAAGAAAATTGCGAATTTTATAATCTATATTGAGTTCCTATGACACAGGTATTCTATAATATAAAGTGGATTGCATTTTAAGAGATTACATCATTTATGGATTAAGAACTGTAAGATAGGCAATTAAAACTGGTGTATTTGTGGCTTCCCTGGTGGCTCAGCCGCAAAGAATCCGCCTGCCAATGCAAGAGATGTGGGTTTGATTTGGGTTCTGGAAGATCTCCTGGAGTAGGAAATCGCAACCCACTCCAGTATTCTTGCTTGGGAAATCCCATGGACAGAGGAGCCCGGCAGGCTACTGTCCATGGGGTCGCACAGAATCAGACACGTCTCAGTGACTAAACAATAGTTGTCTATATATACACACAGACAGTAGTTTTAGAATTACACAACTATTATTTCCACTAATAACAAACTTACTAAGTAAACTTTAAGACTTCTTTGGATTTGTTTCTTTCCTTGAAGTAGGACATTAAGTGCTGTATTTGAAAGTTCTCTTTTTAATTAATTTTTTTTCATAGTCCATGTTATCCATTTGCTATGGACCTAGGTTCATTTATTTCTCTGTATATATGATTTAGGGTTCATTTTTTTCTACTTCTAATTTAATATTATTTTTGAATATGTGATATGATGAAATATTGTTATGGTTCAAAAATTACATTATAAAAAGGTGGTACACTTCTTACTGTTTCTGTCCTGCCTTGTTCCCATCTACCTACATAGCTATCATTTTCGTTATTTTATGGCTTTTCTTTTCATTCCTTTTCTTCCTCCCTCCCTCCATTACTTTTTCTGTTTTTTTTTTTTTTAATTGCACTGAAGTCATATATCAATCCCATACATACTTATTTTCACCTTTTCACTTAATTACACATACTGGTAATTGTTCATACCAGCTCATAGAGACCCTTCTTGTTCTCTTTTGTGGTGGCGGATAATTGGAAATTTGAATTAGTTTACACGTCCATCAAAAGTGAGTGGGGTCTTAGAAGTACAGATGAGTCCTGGCCTTCAGAGATCTGTCAACTTGACGACAGACAGACCTCAAGACCTAACACCCTAAGACTCACAGATGGAGGAAGTGTTACCCTAAATGAACCCAGTTGGACAATCATGGGATGAGCGAGAAGAGGGTCCTCCTTTGCTCCTTCCTGAAACTGAAAGAAGAGATTCATTCCCCCTGAGACAGTGTAAGGAACAGGCTACTCCCCAACAACAAAGGGTTGGGCCATTATGTATGTTTATTGGCAAAATGGGCATCATACAATTTCAGAGTTGTGGGAAGCAGCACTTCCTTCACTCCTAACAGACTCTTCTCAAAAGTCCAATTTGCTCTGGAGTTATTCCAAAGCAGTGTTTGGATTATGTAAGCTTCCTGGGGTATAAGATGGTACCATCACAAGGGGGGCGAATTGCTGTTGTCTACCCTGCTGGTAAGGACGGGGAGAGACTTCCTGAGAATCACAGGAAAAATGATGCCTGTCACAGTCACAACTGCATGTTGCCAATGAAGATGGGTGGTTTCTCTTCCTGTAAAAGGAAGCAAATATTTACTCTCCTAGTTATTGTAAAAATATTTCACTTGATGCGGTCCCAGTACAGCTTTATTTGATTGCAGAGTCTGATGTGCACCACCGTGAGGAAGCAAATAATAAACAGTCTTCTTTTCTTAAATATATATGCACCCAACCCTGTTAGAAATGACTTACACCTATCTCAGTTTGGTTGTTGTAATGAGGCACCAATATTTACTCTGCCAAGTACTCAGGCCAGAAGTGCCACTGGGGGTTTGTAACAGGATTCTGAAGTGTGGACTGTAAAATAAAAATGAAAAATCTGTTTAATATATTTGGACCAGCAATCTAATATGTGCGTTATTTTGAAGATGCTAAAATATGAGCACCAAAAACTGATATTAAATTGTTTGAAAAATTTGAATGGCTTTACTTTGTCCTATGGAGAGTCAGAGTGTGCTGTAGTGTATATTGTAGAAAGAACATTTACAAAGAAAGTAAGCGTGACCAAGGACACCACATTTGCGAGTCTCTACTATTTCTTTCCCATTTGCCTTTGGACTCCTAGTTAATGCTGCATGTTAACATACTTTCCCACCACTTAGAAACAACATAGATTCAGAAATCCCACATTTTCATCAAGAGACTCTTACCCAATAAAGAGGTCTTGTCAGAACAATGTTTTTTTTTGCTTTATGTCAACTGCTTATTCTGACTACAGATTAATTACAGATAAAATGATTTGGGGGATTAACCAGAGGACTATTTCTCATCTTTGTTAACATTGCTCTTTCTTTTCTATTTATAAACAGCAACTACACTGGCTATAAAAGAATAATATTCAGTATTATCCATTAAGTGCTCTCTATTATCAAGTATTCCTATGAATTTGTATCTCTTGTGAGAGTAAGATGACAATTGGCTATAAGGTGAGCATTCTTTATGCAACTCAAGTTCTATCAGGAAAATGAAACCCAAGTGAAAGCAATAATAGAAAGGCTCTTTATGGATAAATTACTCCCAAACATATGCAAACAAAACCCAGCCTGACAACTAATTAAAGCCTTAAACACACCAATTGTGCTTTATCCAAACTAGATTAGGAGCAATTTAGAAGAGGAGTAATAGCAAAGTACAAATGAGTCTAAGGAAGACTGATGAATTTTCAATAGCAAGTTAGTGTGGACCCTTGATCCCTGGAACTTTTGACAGTGTAAACTGAAGGCCAAGGTGTGACTGGCTTCTACTCTGAAATACCACTGTCATGTTTATCAGCTTTTTTTGGCACCAGGATCAGAAAAAACAAATCTAGAGATTTAGTGAAAATAACCAAATAGGAATAAATAGGAATTGTACACGTTGAGACTTTTAACTGTATTCTATACTCTCTCAAATCTTGAAACATGGCTAAATATATTTTCACATACACATGCACACATGTTATATTTCAACATATCATTGCCAGGTGTACATGTCTTAGAGTTGGCATTGCTGAAGTTCAGCTTCATGGAATTAGTTATCACAGTACCAATTTTCTTGTTGTGACAGGAAAAAAGATAACAATCTTTGGTATCACTTAGCAATAGACAGCAGTACTATGAGCACAACTATTTAAAACCCTTGCCTAATTATTCTGTATTTTCCCAGATGAACTTTTCAGTAAGATGAAATTTTAAATTAATGGGTTATGACTCCTTAATGCTATTTAGCCATCTCAGGAAGAAAAAAGAAAAAACTCTTCTGGTTTCATCTCTTGACCCCTGAGAGATTCCAAGAACAATCGTTATTCTTAAGACTGGATGACTAAGGGCAAATCTTAGTAGATGAAATAGCCTGGCCCTCATAAGACTGAGATTTTTATATTCCTTACGGTTATTCTCATCATTTTGCAAGTGGTTTCAGTTTGTCTAATTTTGAGAAGTGACTTGAGAATTATAACCCTGGAACTTTAGATTCTATTCCATTCTCTTTTAATTGTACTTGTCTTTCTTACTCAAAGTCAGCTTCACAAAAGGCAAGCGCTCACAGAAACTTGCAGAAAGTTCTGTGTTAATGAGAAGCAGTGCAAAAATGTCTCCACTTCACACTATATTCAATAATTTAATATTGTTTTTCAAAAGTATTCATCAGCCATATGACTATCTTTTTTGTTTGCATGTGAGTTCATATAATACAGAAATTTAAATATGCTGAGTCTCAACCAGGTGTTGTTATATATACTACCTGATCTCAAATTTTTCAGAAAGACAATATATTTATTCAGTAAACAAGCAGACCTTTTGTGTTATTATGCAAAGATTTTCCTGCCCAAGGTAATTATTTTTCAGATAAGTCATAATATGGCTTTCAGTTTTTCTTGGTCAGTTTGAAAGCAACAGAGATTGTCTCTGATCAATTTTAACCAAAGATTTTTCAAAGGATACCCAGGCATCACAGAATTGGTAGGAGACCACAAAGCAAGTCTGAGAATGCATCTAGAAGCAGACTATGAAATAAAGCAGTGATCATTTTGAATACATTAAAATGATAAAATTCTGATAAAATGTTACTTTTAATAGAGTAGAATAAAACAGCTTAGAGACAGAAATAAATGTATACAATGATAATAACCAGCAATAAATTATTTAAATTATATTAAGAAATTTAGCAGTCAATAAGAAAAGCACAAAACTCTTAGTACAAAAGTATATAAAGGAAATGAGCAGGCAGTGAACAGAAGAAATTTAAATATCTAATAAAAGTAAGATGCTCAACCCCACTGGAAATGAAAATAAAATTTAAAATGAGATTTTGGTTCACATCCATCAACCTGATCAAGATTATAAAGGTTGATAATAGTAAGTGCTGGTGAGGGCCTGGAGCAGGAGTATACCTTTTACACTGCTGATAGTATTATTAATGGAAATGTGTTCAATTTTATAGAGTGACTTGACAACATCTGGTAAAGCTGAAGAAGCTTTCCATCTCTGGATGTGTACTTTACAGCAGCCCTTAAACAAGTTTATACAGAGATATGCTTATAGCATAATAACGCTTACAGCAGCTTTTTATGTAAAAGCAGTAATATTGAAAAACATAAATGTCCATAAACAGAATAGATAAATTATATACTTTGGGTATGTTCATTTGGGGATCCCAGGGACATTGGAGATGCAGGTTCAATCCTTGGGTCCCAAAGATCCCTTGAAGAAGGAAATGGCACCCCGTTCCAGTATTCTTGCCTGGGAATTCTCACGGACAGAGGTGTCTGGCGAGCTGCAGTCTATGAGGTAGCAAAGAGTTGGACCTGACTTAGCAAGTGAAAAGCAACAACAAATATTGCATGAAGGACAAGTCATTCCAGCCATTTCCTGTGTCATACCAGTATCTTGTTAGATGTTAATAGGTATTCTGTGAAAAATAGATTCCAAGAGGAAACAAATTTGGTGAAAAAAGCAAGCAAGATAAGCTAGGTAACAACCAGTGTAAATCTTAGTAGTTTAAAACAGCCATGGCTTATATCTCACTCACAAATGTCTGTTTGGGCCAGCAGCAGCCTCCGGTCTGTCATTGTTTCTATCTTTACTATTGGTGGCTCAGATGGTAAGGAGTTTGCCTGCAATGCAGGAGACCTGGGTTCGATCCCTGGGTCAGGAAGATCCTGTGGAAAAGGGAATGGCAACCCACTCTAGTATTCTTGCCTAGAGAATTCCATGGACAGAGGAGACTGGCAAGTTGCAGTCCATGGGGTTGCAAAGAGTTGGACACTACTGAATGACTAACACACTTACTCAGAACCCATAGGACAGAGAAGTCACTGTGTGGAATTGTGTGTGTTGCCAGAACAGAAGTAGAAAAGAGTGTGGCCAGCACCCTCAGCTCTTAGCATCTCCATCTAGAAGTGACACTTGTCACTTCTGCTCACATTGCCTCAGTCAAAGAGGTCCATGTCCCTGCCCGACTTAAAGAGGGTAGCAAAGATGAATGCTCCTGCAATGACATAGACTTTATACCATCTACCATGAAAAGTAAACCACAGAACCTAGGAAGTGCTAAAATGTGTGATAAATCACAATAGACACCTTTAATCTTCCACCAGGGCTATCGACACAGTATTAACCAATTTATTAGAATACAGATAGAATCTTTCCTTCTATTAATGAGAGAGGGCAATCTAGTATAGGTAAGTAAACACATGAACTTGATGTCATGCTACTTAGGAGCCAATTTCTCCCCCGATTAAACTAATAACCTTGGGCAGATTTCTTAGCCTTCTTAATCTTCGGTTGCCTCAATAATGTCTCTTATCTGATGGGCTTCTTGTGAGATTTCAATGCACGTAAGTCGATTCACTTTCTGGCAAATAAATAAATTTATATTTTTAATGTGTTTTATATATAAATATATATAAAATATAAATATTTTATATTTATTATATCTTAATAAAACTCAGTGGGGTTCTGAGAAATGATGAAAAACAGTGTTGTAGGTAGGGTTTTGTGCTATTAGTTCACAAACCAGATGATTTTACTCCATGTTTTACATCAAGAGTTCGGTGTGTGGTAGTAGATATGGATCTTGAGAGGAATTTATCAAGGCTATTGCAAAAGTCAGAATGAGCCGGACAGCAGGGGAGCAGGGCAGGGACACTAAACAAGGACAGTAGGGCCAGAAAGACTGACCCTGGGGAACATCATATTTCTGTTATAGCTTGGAAAATCAGCAAATTGAGTCTTTTGAAACTTCCAATAAATCATTTAGTAAAGTCCATGTGGTAGAGTTGCAATAAAATAATAGTTGGTTATTCTTCATCACCAGAATGCTGGACCATTAAGGAGACAACATGATAGTCACCTTATTATTGGTGCTTATATTGATTGAGAGCTTGTTACAATTTGCCAATGTGTGTCAAGTACCACTAGCGTGTTTGTGTTTATTCTATGGATTTTAATGATATTTTCTTATTATGAAATATTGGCTAAGAGTTTAGATACAGAGCAGATAGATACCAAACTTAAGTTTTTTAACATATCCTTGTAAGTATTTTTAATTTATCTTATTTAATTGATAGTTTCAACATTTGTAATTATTTCCAAAGTTTCAAATGTACATTGGTTATGAGTTGTCTTAAGGAATGTTGCTATAGAAAATTCCTAATTCCTAGAATTATTTTTGGGTGAAGCCATTTTTTTTTTTTGTACTGGAATAAACAAATAATGTCTACTTATTTAGGGTTTAAGAATTTTGTATTCTAAGAAAATAAGAAAAAAATTCTGATTCTTATCCTTTAAGAATAAGACTTTTGCTTATTTTTATGTGAAGGTTGATTAAAATTTCATAATGCTGTTACATAATTCCCAAATAAATAAAACATGTTTCTTCCATCTCCTCAAAATGGGAGGCCTAGAAAACTAAAGTGATTTCTTATAAAAAAAAATACACTTTTATTAAATGTCAGTCAGTAGATTTCTCATAGAATTTATATTTCTGAACCAAGAGACTAACTTATATGGAATTGAATAAAATTGAGTAATTTACATAATAATGTTTCCTGGTGTTCCTGAAAAATAATATTCATACCTATTATACTCTCAGCTCAAAACTATGATAATCCTTTGAGATTTGGGTACTTAAAAATTCTCAGCAAAAAGAACTGGAACAAGTGTCCTATTCTTTATCCATAAACCAATGTGTAATTTAGTCACGAAAAAGAAAGGATAACTCAGGTGATTCGTCTCTCTGACGGTCTTCATCATCGACTGAAAACAAAATACTTGTACTTAATGTTTACAGAAATATGCAGTATTTGCTGTGGTTTCTACCCTCAAAAAGTTAGTAGATAATATTGTGTCACATAGGCACATGGAAGAAATTCAGATGCCTGAACACATATTAAACAAAATCATACCACTCATCTCCCAGATAAAATAAGCTTACAAAGCATAGTACTTTTGGAGCCTCAAGGTAAACTGTGACTATTAAATGGTCAAGTATGTTACTGTGTTTTACATTTTTGATGATGTTGATATACATATATATATACACATGCACATACTCTATTTTTTTAATTAAAAAATTTTTATTGAAGTATAGTTTATTTACAAAATTCTGCTAGTTTCAGATATATGGCAAAGTGATTCAGTTATACATGTGTGTATATATATATATATATATATATGTTTTCAAATTATTGTTCAGTCTCTAAGTCATGTCCAAATCTTTACAACCCCATGGACTGCAGCGTGCCAGGCTTTTCTGTCCTTTACTATCTCCCAGAGTTTGCTTAAGCTCATGTCCATTGAGTCAGTGATGTTATCTAACCATCCTCTGCCGCTCCCTTCTCCTCTTGCCCTCAGCCTTTCCCAACATCAGGGTCTTTTCCAGTGAGTTGGCTCTTTGCATCAGGTGGTCAAAGCACTGGAGTTTCAGCTTCAGTTCTTCCAATGAATATTCAGGGTTGATTTCCTTTAGGATTGACTGGTTTGATATCATTGAAGTCCGAGGGACTCTCAAGAGTCTTCTCTAGCACCACAATTCAAAAGCATCAATTCTTTGGTACTCAGTCTTCTTGATGGTAAAACTCTCAAATCCATACCTGACTACTAGAAAAACCATAGCTTTGACTATATGGACCTTTGTTAGCAAAGTGATGTCTCTGCTCTTTAATGCGCTTTCTGTATTTGTCATGGCTTTTCCAAGGAGAAAGTGGCCTTTAATTTCATGGCTTCAGTCACCATTCACAGTGATTTTGGAGCCAAGAAAATAAAATCTGTCACTGTTCCCACTTTTCCCCTATCTATTTGCCATAAAGTGATGGGATTGGATGCCATGATCTTAGTTTTCAAATATTGAGTTTTAAGCCAACTTTTTCACTCTCCTCTTTCACCTTCATCAAGAGGTTCTTTAGTTCCTCTTCACTTTATGCCATTAGAGTAGTATTATCTGCATATCTGAGGTTCCTTATAGGTTATGGTCCCTGTGCTACATAGTAAATTCCTGTTGTTTACCTATTTTATGTATAGTAGTTTCTATCAGTAAATCCTACAGTCCGAGTTTATCTTGCCAGCCCACCTCCCTTTCCCCTTTGGTAACCATAAAGGGAAGTGACTTTGTTTTTGTTTTGTATATAGATTCGTTTGTATTACTTTTTGTTTTCCACATATAAGTGATATTACATAATGTTTCTCTTCTCTGGCTGAGTGATTTCACTAAGCATAATATTCCCTAGGTTCAATGCCATCTGCTGAAAATGGCAATATTTCACTCTTTTTCATGGCTAAGCAATACTCCACACCTTCCATCAATCATTTGTGGATGGGTAGTTGGGTTGCTTCCATGCTTTGGTTATTCTAAGTAGTACTGTTATGAACATTGGGGTACATGCAGCATTTTGAATTAGAGTTTTCATCTTTTCTAGATATATGTGAAGGAGTGGGATTGCTGGATCATGTGGTAGTTCTATTTTTAGTTTTTAAAGGAACCTCCATGCTGTTTTCCATAGTGGCTGCACTAATGTACCTTCCCTTAGTCATGTCCAGCTCTTTGTAACCCCACGGACTACAGCCTGCCAGGCTCCTCTGTCTATGGGGATTCTCCAGGCAAGAGTACTGGAGTGGATTGCCATGCCCTCCTCCAGGGGATCTTCCCAACTCAGGGATTGAACCCAGGTCTCCCATGTTGCAAGTGGATTCTTTACTGTCTGAGCCACCAGGGAAGCCGTCACTCAAATGCTGTTTTCCATAGTGGCTGCCCTAATGTACCTTCCCTCCAACAGCTATACATATTTTACACATGCTATGTATATATGAATTTTTAATATTCAAAGTTCATGAGACTTATAAATGAAAAAGCTCTTTACTCAGTTTCCTAGAGCTCAAAGTTCACAAATGGTGTTTTGAAGGAGACTCAAAGGACTTTGCAATTCCTGTATCACAGCAGGTGTTGATTACAAACTGTAAGCTATAATTATTTGCCTTTGTGTTAAGTTTAAAGCTCATTTTGAAACATTTTTGTGTGTGTGCCTGAAACCGCTTCTTTTTCTGGGTGGACACTGAACCATTGGCACCTGTTCTACATCAAATACTTGGCTTTCTTCCCATCTTCATTTCTCAGATCAGCAGAGGGTTGGTGAATGTTTCAACACTAGTTGATTAATGAACTAAATCTTTACTGAAAACTTTAAGCATCTAATGCCATGCTATTCATGTCTTATAAAAGTATATTATCAAATTTATCCAAAATTTATAAATGATTCTGATCAACACTGAATAATATAATTGCCCAGTGAGCATTATGGTTATAATTAAGTAACAATCCTCTTTCTCTTTCAGTGGGACCGTCCATGAATACCTTTCAACACAAAGATAGTTCTCTTTCGGTGAACTCTCATATCTACTGTCTATACCGTATATCATACTCATGAATGCTTTACTTTGTAACTATGGGTATATTTGTCTCATTCACCTTTCAAAATTGTAAGCCTCTGGGGAGCAAGACACATCTTTGCATTTTTAAATGTTTGCTAGTAACCCACACCACATTTTGAACAACAGAGGAAATAAAAAATAACATTTGTCCAAGAAAGAATTAAGAGAAAACAATGATAATTTATTTTTTATTTTATTTTATTTATTTATTTATTTTTAATTTTTTTTTTTTATTAGTTGGAGGCTAGTTACTTCACAACATTTCAGTGGGTTTTGTCATACATTGACATGATAATTTATTATTGGCTTTATTCTAAATGTTTCAGTGTGAGGAAAATTTGTATTTGCTTTCAAATTTTTAAAAATGAAGTTAAATGCAAATTCCTTCTCAAAATTTCCCTCCTAATCAAAGCTTCAGACTACTTTAAAATCTAATGTGCTACTAGGAAATAAATAGAAAGTAAATATGCAGATTAAATTTATTTTATAAATCAAAGAAGGAATTTATATACATAAGATAAATTTTGATTTTGAAAAAGGATGTCTCATATTTCCCATTACCAAATAACTTTTAAAAGACGAGTTCTAGGATTGATGTTGTTTGAGGGTTTGGTGATAGATTCTGGGCTTGGAACCAAAGCACTGCTCAGTACATGTAGAGACACTGGGATTCTCTGTTTCTTCACACTTTAATCTCAGAAAGGAGAAGTTAAAGCACAGACCTGTTTTCTTGACCTGGTGGTACATGTTAACAAAGAGCAGAATTAAAGATATCTTATAAGGATATTATCATGGTTTTGTGAGGCAAATAGGAACAAAGAATACACTTTGTTTATACAAAGAAGATTTCCAATGAGGACGTTTATCATTATCAAACCTTGAGTCCTGAAGGAAGTGACTTTTAACTTTTTTGATTTTCAGAATGTCTTGAGAATTTGAAGAAGCTATTGTACTCTGCTTCCATAAAAACAAGGAATATAAAACATGCATTCTGCAAATTAACTTTAGGGAGTTTTTGGATACTACCCCCCCCCCCCAAAAAAAAACCAACTTTCATTGGTATCAGCTAAAGACTTATAAGGCACACCTTGTTTTGAGAAGCAGGATTGGACGAGGCACATGCTTCTGGTCCAGGAACTGAAATTGTTCTTAGCTCCTCTTATCTCTGCCTAGCACCTCATCTTCTCATCGTGTTTCACTAGTACAGCAATGAGTTGAGGCAAAGAGAACCAGAGCTGAGGAAAAGAGCAGGCCACTTTCCCAGATCTGAGCAGGCTGGTCGAAGGGTCCCCTGCAGGTTTTCCTAAGGTGGTGGTAGGGATGGGAAGGGCTGGAGGAGGACGTAAGAGAAAATAGCTCCCAACTAGCGTGATAAAAAACAAAAGAGTACAAAAAGACTAATACAAGAAGTTATTTGTAAAGGGACAAGTGACAAGACTGTGATACTTTTTTCACTTCTGTCATGAACTAAGAATGCTTAGCCTTTAGCACCTTGACCTGCACCCCCACCAGTGCTTTTCATTTTCTGGAGCAGAATAAGGGAGGTGGGAGCAAATGGCTCTGGTGGGTCTTTCAATTATTGGCACTTTAGGAGATGCTTGTTTTTAGAGTTTTGCAAGAAAAACTTGGCTGAGATGGAAGAAATCCTGATGGGGAAATGAGGGAAGGCTAGCTAATGGTCTCAGACACCAGTGTGCAAATGGGATTGACTACCAGAAATTCTAAAATAGCTTTTCTGGAGGGATAGTGAGGAATTTATTCTTCTAATCAATAATCCTTTGTAATTTGACCTAGACAAGTTTTGATACCTGGACAGTGTTTTGAGAACCACTGAGCTATGGTGTAATGAATGCCCAGGGGCAGTGGGTCTGTCACAAGTAATCAAGTGTGTGTGCATGTGTGGGTGTGTTTGGGGAAGAGGTGGTCAGGATTTTGATCTAAAAGCGAGATGGTAGGCAGAAGACAGTATTCATTTAGGTGGCACATGTTTCTGTGCTGGTCACCCATCTAAACCCTTTGGACCTATTAGGGCAAAAATTCCTTACCCTTATGGAGCCTGAATTTTAATGTGGGGGGAGTCAGTGTGTAACCAATATGCTTAATAAATAAATTACATATTGTGTTAGAAGGAGAAAAGCACTATAGAAAGAAAGATAAATAGATCAGGGCAGGGGACTCACAAGAGCCTGAAGATAAATCCCAATTTTATATTGGGAGGTCAGGGATAAGCCCCACTGAGAAGGTGATGTTTTAGCAAAGATGTGAAAAAGGTGAGGAAATTGCCCATGAGAATACTGAGGAAAGAGCATTCCCAGAGGGCCTTGCATGGGATCACAGAGAGGGGTTTGGCTAATATGAGGTTTGGCTTGGGTTAAGAAAACTAAAGAGAGAGAAGAGAATTAAGTGGGGTCAGATAATGTAAAGACTTGTAGACTCCTGGTTACTTGGGGTTAAAAAAAAGAAGAGTCATTAGAAAGTTTCAAGAGAAAAGTCACGTGATCTCCCTTATATTATTAAAAAGTCACTCTGGCTGCCGTAGTGACTCAGAAGTTTAAGAATCTGCCTGCAATGCTGGAGACCTGGGTTCGATCCCTGGGTCAGGAAGATCCCCTGTAGAAAGGAATGGCAACCCACTCCAGTATTCTTGCCTGGAGAATTCCATGGACCGAGGAGCCTGGTGGGCAACAGTCCATGGGGACCCAAAGAGTCAGACACAACTCTGGCTGCTCTGTTGAGAACTGAGTATGGCTAGGGTGCCAGGTAGCAACCCTAGAAATTTGGAGAAATTCAGAAGATCACCAGGGTTGGTAGTGAGAATTAGCAGAAATCTGGAGATATTTAGAAGTTTTTTTTTTTTTTTTAAATCCTGACTGAGTAAATGTAATATATGAAAGTACTATAGAGGTGAATAAAGAGTGACTCCAAGATGTATGGTGTCAGGTACATGGAAGGATAGTGTTGCCATCAACTGAAATGAGGAAAATTTTGAAAGAGAAGACTAGAAAATCCCTAGCTGTCTGCTGTTTCCAATAACACTATTTAGAGCATTCAGTGACACAAGAAATTAATTTTCCTCCTTGATCTGCTAGATGGTGGTGATTTGAACCACCCATTGAACCCCCGCTTCCCTCCTCTAAAGCAAAACAGCATCTTTTCTGCTTATCTTACAGTTGTTTTCCCTTTCTTTCTTTCATGAGAAACAACTGAGATAATAAATGTGAAAAAGTTTTAGTGTGTTATATTGGAAAGTTGTAAGGTATCACAACTTTTCCTCGGTTATACTTCCTAGGTCCAAATTATGAGTCTTTAAAACTTAATTGTAGAAATGCAATAAAATATAAATGGTGCTATTTGTTTTAGGCCTAATACATGTCAGGCATTGCATAAACAGATTTGACTGTACTACTTCTAATTCTTGCAGCAACTTTCAGTTTCAGTTTCATTCCAGTCACTCAGTCGTGTCCAACTCTTTGTGACCCCATGGACTGTAGCACACCAGGCCTCCCTGTCCATCACCAACTCCCGGAACCCACCCAAACTCATGTCTATCCTGTCGGTGATGTCATCCAACCATCTCATTCTCTGTTGTCCCCTTCTCCTCTCGTCTTCAATCTTTCCCAGCATCAGGGTGTTTTCAAATGAGTCAGTTCTTCGCATCAGGTGGCAAAAATATTGGAGTTTCAGTTTCAGCATCAGTCCTTCTAATGAATATTCAGGACTGATTTCCTTTAGGATCAACTGGTTGGATCTCCTTGCAGTCCAAAGGACTCCCAAGAGTCTTTCCAACACCACAGTTCAAAAGCATCAGTTCCTTGGTGCTCAGCTTTCTTTATAGTCCAACTCTCACATCCATATATGATTACTGGAAAAACCAAAGCTTTGACTAGATGGACTTTGTTGGCAAAGTAAAGTCTCTGCTTTTTAATATGCTGTCTAGGTTGGACATAACTTTTCTTCCAAGAAGCAAGTGTCTTTTAATTTCATGGCTTCAGTCACCACCTGCAGTGATTTTGGAGCCCCCCAAAATAAAGTCTCTTACTGTTTCCACTGTTTCCCCATCTATTTGCCATGAAATGATGGGACCAGATGCCATAATCTTAGTTTTCTTAATGTTCAGTTTTAAGCCAACTTTTTCACTCTCCTCTTTCTCTTTCATTAAGGGGCTCTTTAGTTCTTTGCTTTACAGATGTGGAAATGAAGTTCAGAGAATGTAAGAAAATTCACAAGTTTGTGAAAATAATGAATAGTATGACCATTATTTCAATTCAGACTCCATCCCCTACAACATACAGCCTCCCTAGTAGACAGAAAATCACCAACTAGAACTGACAAATTGTGGTCCTGTTTTGTTTAAAAAAATTCTCCAAGTAGTATTACTGTGGTGAGAGAACAGCAGTATCAGACTGAGGGTAGATGACCAGAAGATGCAAAGCAAAAGCCTAGCTGTAAAGCAAGGCAAATTTGAATATTTAAGGTGTAGGAACACTGAGAAAGGGGCAGCTGAGGTTAGTAAGACTATTTCTCACATATACCTTGGAATTACTGTTTTTTTGTTAATTGAGGGAATTTCATGTGACCTCAGGCTTGTCTTAAAAGGTAAAGACCCTACACTCGTATTGAATTCATTCAGTGAAATACTCTTATGCACTTCTTCAGGATTTTCTTCTACTAAAACTAATGGTACTCACAAAAGACATATTTTTATTCATTTAATGGGCTGGCAGACAAAGGTAGGCTATGTAATTTTTATAATAGCAAAGAGGGACGTTAGATCACTTGAAGAGCTTCCTTTGGTATAAATTTCATTTAATAACTGAGTTTAATCTATTTTATTTTTGTTTTATAAATTGTTCCTTTATAATATTATCTACCACTTTGCCCCTTTCCTCTTTATTGAAGATAAAAAAAAATGCCCTTATTTTTGTATGGGAGAGCAAGCAGGAAATACTGTGCCCTTTTAATAATCCATGCAATTCATAAATTTTCCTTATTTGGACTATTAGTTATTTTCAGTGTGTAAGGTGAAGTCGGGTCTTTAAAATGTTACTTTGATTTGATGTTTTTATAATTTAGCCAAGCAAAATTTAACTAAATTACTATTAATATATCTTTTTCTCTTCCTACACAGCGTGAAGTAGTGTTTCTTTTTTTCAAATACTGCTCATCTTAAATAATTTTATTTCTCCTTTTATCCTCCCACAGACTTATTTAAAAGTCAAATATCTTTTAGTTTTTATTAGAGGGAAGCAAAATTCTTGACATGCTTCTTCCAAGTGCTATAGGTTATATGTGAAGGTAACACATCATACTCCTACTTCTAAATACCTTTGCTTGTTGGGATACACAACAGGAGGTCAGAGACAGTTATTCCTAGAATAATCTTAAAAGGTAGGAACATAAACATGAAGATTCAATACATGATGAATTAGTTATGGTCTTATATAGAATCAGGGGCTTCCCAGGTGACTCATTGATAAGGAACCTGCCATCCAATGCAAGAGATGCTGGTTCAACCCCTGGATTGGGAAGATCTCCTGGAGAAGGAAATGACAACCACTCCAGTATTCTTGTCTGGAGAATCCCGTGGATGAAGGAGCCTGGTGGACTACAGCCCATGGGGGTCACAAAGAGTCGGGTACAGCAAACACATATACAGAATCACCATCTCACATCTCAAGTTTAATTATCCTTCTTTATTAAGTAGTCATACTTATTATTACTAGCATTAATAATTTATTTAAAATGGATATAACATTTTCCAAATTCATTGGCTTATTTCATCTTTGTGACAGCACTTTGCTATTGGCACTGAAGATGTAATTATTCCAACTTATTGATGGAT
The DNA here is from genome assembly GCF_019320065.1 of Cervus canadensis. Taxonomy (NCBI): domain Eukaryota; kingdom Metazoa; phylum Chordata; class Mammalia; order Artiodactyla; family Cervidae; genus Cervus; species Cervus canadensis. The sequence goes on from NC_057408.1 coordinate 50,868,754, forward strand.
AAGCTGAAGCCAAAATACTCAGCTACCTAAGTTCAAATGGCTATTACTTAACCTTTGGTTTTTGCATCAGGGTTTTCTGGATCATCCATGCACTATTTGGGAAGTGATCTCCTACAGCAGCAAATCTCTCCTGACCCTGTGTGCCCGTGGAGCATCAGGGTACTGTGCTCGCTAAGCATCATCAATGCATTGAGCTAGCTCCATCCTATCTCTGTGATATGAGAGGTTCCCACAACCATATGTAAAGCTTCCACACTGCCAAGGGATCTGGATTATTTGGGGTCTTGTCCCTGGATTCTGATAGCTTCTTCCTGTCTATCCTAAGTGCTACTTTTGTCTTTGGAATTTGTGATTAAGTTAGTCTGGTGAAAATTTGATTCCCATCTGAGTTGAAAGTGGGCCTTAGAAAGCATCACTATGAACAAAGCTAGTGGATGTGATGGAATTCCAGTTGAGCTATTTCAAATCCTGAAAGATGATGCTGTGAAAGTGCTGCACTCAATATGCCAGCAAATTTGGAAAACTCAGCAGTGGCCACAGGACTGGAAAAGGTCAGTTTTCATTCCAATCACTAAGAAATGAAATCCCAAAGAATGCTCAAACTACCGCACAATTACACTCATCTCACACGCTAGCAAAGTAATGCTCAAAATTCTCCAAGCCAGGCTTCAGCAATACGTGAACCGAGAACCTCCAGATGTTCAATCTGGTTTTAGAAAAGGCAGAGGAACCAGAGATCAAATTGCCAATATCCACTGGATCATCAAAAAAGCAAGAGCGTTCCAGAAAAACGTCTATTTCTGCTTTATTGACTATGCCAAAGCCTTCGACTGTGTGGATCACAATAAACTGTGGAAAATTCTGAAGGAGATGGGAATACCAGACCACCTGACCTGCCTCTTGAGAAACCTGTATGCGGGTCAGGAAGCAACAGTTAGAACTGGACATGGAACAACAGACTGGTTCCAAATAGGAAAAGGAGCACGTCAAGGCTGTATATCATCACCCTGCTTATTTACCTTATATGCAGAGTACATCATGAGAAATGCTGGGCTGGAAGAAGCACAGGCTGGAATTAAGATTGCTGGGAGAAATATCAATCACCTCAGATATGCAGATGACACCACCCTTATGGCAGAAAGTGAAGAGGAACTAAAAAGCCTCTTGATGAAAGTGAAAGAGGAGAGTGAAAAAGTTGGCTTAAAGCTCAACATTCAGAAAACTAAGATCATGGCGTCTGGTCCCATCACCTCATGGGAAATAGATGGGGAAACAGTGAAAACAGTGTCAGAATTCATTTTTTGGGGGCTCCAAAATCACTGCAGATGGTGACTGCACCCATGAAACTAAAAGATGCTTACTCCTTGGAAGGAAAGTTATGACCAACCTAGATAGCATATTAAAATGCAGAGATGTTACTTCGCCAACAAAGGTCCGTCTGGTCAAGGCTATGGTTTTTCCAGTGGTCTTGTATGGATGTGAGAGTTGCACTGTGAAGAAAGCTGAGCACCAAAGAATTGATGCTTTTGAACTGTGGTGTTGGAGAAGACTCTTGAGAGTCCCTTGGACTGCAAGGAGATCCAACCAGTCCATCCTAAAGGAGATCAGTCCTGGTTGTTCATTGGAAGGACTGATGCTAAAGCTGAAACTCCAATACTTTGGCCACCTCATGAGAAGAGTTGACTCATTGGAAAAGACCCTGATTCTGGGAGGGATTGGGGGCAGGAGGAGAAGGGGATGACAGAGGATGAGATGGCTGGATGGCATCACCGACTCGAAGGGCATGAGTTTGAGTAAACTCCGGGAGTTGATGATGGACAGGGAGGCCTGGTGTGCTGGGATTCATGGGGTCGCAAAGAGTCAGACACGACTGAGCGACTGAACTGAACTGTACTGAAGAGTTGAAAGTCAAGAATAGATTGTGGAACTAGAGTTTCTGCAAGTTTATTTGCATTAATATATTTAATTTTGGCAAATGAACTCCAGTAAATCTGATGGCAAAAGTATATTTATATCTATATTATGTTAAATTATAATCATAAGTACACATGGCCAGAAAAAGACTGAGCATCTTAGTATGATAAACTATTTCTGGATTTATGCAAACATTACTTTGGTACTTATTACTTAGTATTTTTCTGCTAAATCTTACAAGAGGATATTCATTGATTGATAGGAAACTTTTAAAAATAAGATTTATGTGATAAAATATCAATAGGACTAATTTATATTCTTATTCTTATATAAAGATTTATATTCTTTAAATTTAATTTTCAGCAAAATTAAAAGGTTGTCATTATTTGAGTTTAGAAGTAGAGAATGATGACTCACCTTGTAGACCTCTAAATAGTGTAGTTTAAAGATCTTGGATAGTTTAAAATTTCTTGGGTAATTTAAAAACTATCAATGACATTTTCTTATACACAGTGGGTATAGGCTTAAAACTAAAACTTCTGATGTTATTTTGGATTTGTTGTTGTTGTTAAATCACTAAGTTGTGTCCGACTCTTTGCGACCCCGTGGACTGTAGCCCACCAGTATTGTACTGTCTTCAATTTTTTTCAATCATTTTGAAAATAAAGTTTAGGTGGGAATTCAATAATGATATCTCCCACTTAATTTAAACTCATTAGCAGAGAATGTTTCTGTCCTTCAGGTGGCCCCCCTTGAAGCAGCATTACTGATGGTGCTCACTCTGTCCTGATACCTAAGCCACAGTGTGGCTTTTGTCCTTCACCAGCTACGAGGCCATCAGGAATAGGTGCTCCCCTCCTCTCCTTCCTTCTTCGCTTGCCTCAGCCACACTGGCTCCTTGCTCTCTGTGAATGTGTCGGGCACATTCCTGTCTTAATGACTTTGCATGGCCTGAAGCTACCTGGAAGTACTTCTCCCAGGAAGCCACCTAACCTTCTCCTTCAGCTGCTTCAGTGTTTTGAGCCTCCTCTTGGTTAAGTCTTCCAAATCACTCTCACCTCTGGTCCAACCCTGCCTTTCCTCTTTATTTTTCATCATAATCTTTACAACTTCCAATATACTACAACATCCACTTACTTATTTTGTTTAGTCTGCTTGCTGTACAGTTGTCCCCTGGTATCTCTGGGCAAATGGCTCCAGGAACCCCCACAAGACAACAAAATCCACAAGCGCTCAAGTCCCTTTTACAATTTATGTAGTATTTGTATTTGTCAAATCTAACATCCTCCCATATAGTTTAAATCATGTCTAGATTATTCATAACACCCAATACAATGCAAATGTTTTGTAAATAGTGGCTGCTGCTCAGACGTTCAGTCATGTCCGATGTTTTGCAACCCAATGGGCTATAACCCACCAGGATCCTCTTCCCAGGCAAGAATACTGGAGGGAGTTGCCATGTCCTTCTCCAGGGGATCTTCCCAACCCAGGAATCAAACCCATCTCTTGCTGGTGGATTCTTTACCACTAGCTCCATGTGAAAATAAATAGTGGCTGGTGTGTGGCAAATTCAAATTTTGCATTTTGAAAGTTTCTGGAAATCAAAAAAAAAAAGCATGTATTTTTGATCTGAGATTGGTTGAATCCATGGATGTGGAACTGTGGACTTGGAGGGCCACTGTATATCATCTTTTGACTCATGACACCTGAGTACTTTGTCCCTTCCTCGATAAACAAAAAGTGGTTTGCATTAGACACAGAAAATAGAAGTGTTTGTTTTTTCTAGTTGTGTTAGAGCAAGAAAGTAGAAAGGTAACTTCCATATAGTCTATTCCATATTTGTCAAGATGTAATGATAGTTTCATGAAGGGAATAAACTAGTCTCCTAAATATGCATCAGCAAAATGAATAACTTCTGAAAATGTCCAGGATATTGATTTAGACTTGTTTGTTATTTTTATACTCTCTACCTTCTGAAAAGGAGGATAGATAAATAACCGAGGTTAACAAGTTGCTTAGCAAAATAGCAGCATATCTTAAAAAAAAAAATAGGTGAGGGAATATTTGAAAAACTGAGTGCCCTGAGAACAGTAGGCCCAGATGGCATGCACAATAGGATATTAAAGAGAACCAGCTTGTGAACTTACCCAACAAAGCTGCTTCAGTCGGTAATAAATCACAGCTCTCTGGCCAGGAGTACTCCAGTCCACTTAATGGAAGAATAAAAATCATACGACCTATCCAAATTGAAAGAAAAATGATGATGGATTTTGTTGGAGCACGATGTACATAATGAAAAAATATTTTTTTTACAAACACATGGAAAGCAAATACAGAGTAAATCAATAAGTGGAAGCATTAGAAAAATAAAACTGCGTGAATTTTACATTTGCTTTTCCCAAAATGAAATAAATGGTTTTATTTGATACTGCAAGTTTAGCCAGATTTACAGTCGATAAAATTATAACAAAGCAGTAATGTTAAGATAAGGATCTCAATTTACTCAATGGGGAGAATTCGATACAGCATTTTTGCAAGAATCTCCATAGTTAACTATTCCTTGAAAAAAATCTTTCTAGTAGCTGAAAATGGGGCTGACTGTCTTGAGTAACACAAACAGCAGTGTAGTTAATATGCTTTACTGATAGCTAATTTTATATAAAAATGTAGATATTTACTCTACAAAGAGAAAATACATATACATTTGGGAAAATAATATAGCTAGATCTTTTTTTGACCACGTGGCATAGTAGATGTTGTATTTTGTTTTTTAAATATTTGAGTTTTATTGCTCATAGTAGGTAGATTGCAATCCCCTCCCTTTCTTCGTCATGACCTTTATTCCTCTATTTACATGTTCTTGCTACATGAGTCTGTCCATTCTCATTTTTGAAAAGGGAGGTGTATAGGGTGTGGGTGGCTGGTACCCCTGGGTGGAGGGGCATGTTACCCACACACAGACACACACACACAAAATCACTGAGTAAACCAGACTTCCTTGGTGGCCCAGTGGCTAAGACTCTGAGCTTCTGCTGCAAGGGGCACAGGTTCTATCCCTGGTCTGGGAACTAAGACACTACATGCTGAGTGGTATAGCCAAAAAAGAAAATTAAAAAAAAAAAATCATTGAATAGAATAAATACAGTGTAGAGCTGCAGTTAGGAGGGCATCTTTTCCATTTACCTGATAAGAAAAAATAAAGTCATCCCCATAACTCACTGTGTATCATGAATGCTCATCTTATTATACTGAGCTCCGTCTTTCAGACCCATTGCCTGTAATCAGCCCTGCAGCTTGTCCCCATTTGATAGATGAGGACCCTGAGTCTGGAGAAACTTCCTGGCTTCAGGCAGGCCAGTTCTCATCACAAGAGGGCTTCAGGTTAAGCTTCTCCTGCGTTCTTTCCATCTGAAAATAGAGCAGCTAATGGAGACTTTCCAAAGGTCAGCAAATAAACGTACTTTCCTCTAGACATAAAAAATATTGATACACAGCTTTCTCAACAGCATGGCAAAGGGACTATTGTTTTCCTCCTCTTTCCCATTTCAAGGGCTTTGGAAGGATGCATCCTATGCCATTAGAGATGTGTTTTCAACTTGAAGCAACTATGTTTTTGTTTTGTTTTTATTGAATATAGTTGATTCAAAGCTGTGTTAATTTCTGCTGTACATCAAAGCGATTCAGTTATACATACATACATATGTATGTGTGTGTGTGTATATATATATATGTATATACACTATATATTCTTTTCCATTATGGCTTATCATAGAGTATTGAATATAGTTCTCTGTGCTATACAAGGACCTTGTTGCTTATTCATTCTCCACATAATAGTTTGCATCTACTAACCCCAAACTCCTAATTCATCATTCCTCCCCCATGGCAACCACAGATCTGTTCTCTATGTCTGTGAGCCTGTTTTTGTTTCATAGATAAGTCCATTTGTGTCATAGTTTAGAGTCCACGTATAAGTGATAGCATATGGGATTTGTCTTTCTCCTTCTGACTTTCTTCAGTTAGTATGATAAGCTCCATGTCCATCCGTGTGAAAGGAAACAACTGTGTTTAGCAAATGGAGTGGGTTGCATGAAGTCAGAACACCAGGAAGCTTTAGGGAAGAGAACTTCTCTCCATAAAAGGAAAACAGAAGACATGATTGGATAATGTGACAGTAAGAGACTTAGAGTTGTTTGTTATTATTTGTTTTTTAGCTGAAACCTATAAAATGACTCCTCATGGACTTCCCAGGTGGAACTAGGAGGAAAGAACCTGCCTGCCAATGCAGGAGACATAAAAGACAAAGGTTCGATCCCTGGGTTGGGAAGATCTCCTGGAGAAGGGCGTGGCAACCATTCCAGTATTCTTGCCTGGAGAATCCCCATGGACAGAGGAGTCTGGTAGGCTACAGTCCTCAGGGTCGCAGAGAGCTGGACACAATTGAAGTGACTTAGCACTCGTGAAACTGAACCCCCTACTCATTGTTCAGTATAGAGGGCAGGTTGCAGGTCCTTGTGTAAAGGTCTGTGGGTACCAAAGGAGGTAGAACCGTGAGAGAGCTGGAAAAAAGTCTACTGCAGGGGGCGGGGAAAGAGAGAAAGAAAAAAAAAAATAGAGAAGGCCATTTCTGTGATGTTTTGTTGTTTCTACGGGTAGAAGGTTTTGTTCAAGTTCACTCCCTTGTAATCAGGCTCTTTGGATTTCTTACCTTTCCCCAGTGCAGAGGTTTCCTCATGTTCCTCCTTCTTCCCTTGCACTGCTCTGCCCTTGGAGTCTCGGAGATGAACATTAAAATAAGCAGACAACAACACAAACATCTCCTGAAAAAGGAATGCCTTTACTTGTTTTTTATCTCTCTGAAGTTAAAGGTCACGTGTGTATAATTCCCAGATACCATGTAGCACCTGCATTTAAAAATAATAAATAAATAAAATTTAGGTCCCCAACCTGTATACTTTCTAGTATACCACAAAAGGCTGGCTGACTTCTTGTTCTCATGCATCGCTTTGTATGATCACCTATCTATTTTCTTATCATTCAATTTCTCTTTTGCAGTTTTCTTGTTCTCCAGCTCCTGGCTGCAGCCTGGCTCTTGCTTCCCTTTTAAGTCATCTGAGCTGCAGTTAGATTAGCTCCCCATTCAGCAGTGAGTGGGATATGGAAGAATTGGGCAGTATCTAGGTAGTCAACGATGACTCCATATCCTTGGTGATTTGGGAAGGTGGGGGGATCCCCAACAGCAGTATAGAGGTTTCTCCTGCTGTCTATGTCACTTGCCTCTCATACTGAGCTACCTCTCATGATAGGCACCAAAGGCTTCCTTGTGGTCAAGGATGTATTAGGCTGCAACAGTGCTGCATCTGTGTTCATAAATGTACATTGTCCCTGATAACTCTCCTAAGGACTTTCTAGTCAGGTTCAGAGCTACATCCCTAGTCTTACTTGAGTTATTACTTCATGGTGTGATTTTCCAGGCTTAGCAAGACCCCTGTAGCGACAGCTGCCCACCAGAGACTCAGTTCTGTTGGAGCCTATAGTTGTCAGATGGGGCGAGTTTCTGTTGCTTTTTTCCGGTTTGAATGTTGAGTCTTCAAAAAAAAAAGAAGAAGAAGAAGAAGAAGTAAATACACAGAAAGGAGTTCACTTTGGCGAAGAAGTATCAGTAAGAAACACATTCACAAACTAAATGTCTAAGCTTCTAGGATCTCCCTCTGCAGTGAGTCCTTCTCAAATTGGAGATAGTATTATGTGTCAACTTTAGGAGTCTAAAGGAGGCTCTAAGTAGACCCTCAATGTTGCTTTACAAAATTTCATCCCTAAACCATCCTGCAGGTTCCTTTTCTTAACCTCTAGAATAGTGCATTTAATGCCCACAAATGGAATAGCTAGTAGTCATCATTTTGGTAAATAGCTTAAATTCTCTGTTCTTTCTTTTTAGAAACTGAAAGTTCATATTTCTCAGCAACCTAACTCTGATGAATGTTCTGAGGATTAGCTAGATAATATGATTTCTCTCAGTGTTAGAAATGTCACTTTATTACAAAATGTTAATATCACCAAATATTAATATCACCAGGCGAATCAAATACATATGAGTCTAAGAACCATGCTGTATGAATTTCCTGTAAAAAATGTTACCATCCTCTGAACTCAATAAGAAGGTGCTTTAGTATTAATGAATTTAATTGAATACAAACCTTAATCTAAAATCATATAAATATATTGTGGATTAAGTTTCTTAAGTTCCTCAGATAAGTCAGAATGGTGAAGACCACAAAAAAGTGAGTCATGATACTTTTAGCTCCCATTTCACTTTTAGCTGACAATTAAATAATGCTCATTATGTTAAGAACATACAATTCAAATACTATAAAGTATATTTTCATAAGATTTCATTATCCCTCTTGTTATTTACATTTTTATTCTTATCTGTAAATTGGAAAACTCCAAAAATGTACCATTTCTGAGGAAGTTAGAAAGTTGGTTATTTAAATAAATAATGAGGAAGAGTTAAAAGGAAATCTTTTCTTCTGTGTCATGTGTAATTTGTATTCAAACAGAGTTAGAAATTATATAAATACTAACCTTGAATCTAATTCTAGCTTAACAACTTATTGTTTGATTCAAATTTGAAGTTAAACTTTGGATTTACAATGAAATTATTGGTATGGCAATGCTGATTGTAATAAATCTATAATTTGATGAATCTGTATATTTATATCTATAAGCTTTCGAATCAAGAAAGGGCTATTAATTGTCAAGTTTGGAGGGAGTCAAATATTATACATGGATATTTAACTGTGTGAGGGGTTGGCAGCCCTAAACCTTGCATTTTTAGGGTTAATTGAAATTGTAGCAATTCATTCAAAGTGAGATGATCCAGGAATTATCATTTTCTACAACAGAACTACCTTTTAATATGAATATATGTCATATAGTGATTTATATCAATTTTATATACTTATTGTGATAGTAAGACTCATATAATTTAACCCTTTCTGGGAGTGTGAGCAAAGGAATTCTAATCCATCTGCCAAAATACCATGAAACAACACTTTAGGTGATTCACAGAAAAATACTTTTAGGATGAGGTGCTTCAGAGAAAAATATTATTGTTTAAAGCATTCTTTAATACATTTAAAGCATTTTTCCAGTAGTCATGTATGGATGTGAGAGTCAGACTATAAAGAAATCTGAGTGCTGAAGAACTGATGCTTCTGAACTGTGATGCTGGAGAGGACTCTTGAGAGTCCCTTGGATTGCAAAAAGTTCAAACCAGTCAATCCTAAAGGAAATCAGTCCTGAATATTCATTGGAAGGACTGGTGCTGAAGCTGAAGCTCCAATACTTTGGCCACCTATTGCAAAAAACTGACTCATTGGAAAAGACCCAGATGCTGGGAAAGATTGAAGGCAAAAGGAGACGGGGATGACAGAAGATGAGATGGTTGGAGAGCATCATCGACTTGATGGACTTGAGTTTGAGCAAGCTCCAGGAATTGGTGATGGACAGGAAAGCCTGGAGTGTTGCAGTTCATGGGGTCACAAAAAGTTGGACATGACAGAGCAACTGAGCTGAAAGCATTCTTGTATATTCATTAATCTTTTCCATTTTTATTGCATATCTGGCAGGGAAAGTGAGAAAGTCTTTGGATTTAGAAATAGGATTGAATTCTATCAGAGACATGGACTCTCTTTCAAAACAGAGAAAGTTATTTCCATATCACTATTATTCTATTTGTAAAAATGGGGATAATAATAGTTCTCACATAATTATTTTAATGACTAAGCTTAGCACCATACCTGACATATAGCAGCCAATTTCTTCCTTGAGTTCACAAATTTAGCAAACTGCATCATGCAGTGAACATACTTGGGGTGTGTTAATTAAGAGGGAATATAGCCATTCCTCACAGTTTCGATGTATAATATCCACCTCCTTTGTTTGGTCTGTTAAATTGTAGTTGGGTTTTTGCTCACATGAATATTGTATTGTTGGTTTGATGAAATGCTGTTATATCAAGTTAATCCTCTGTATGGGATTTTCATTCTTGTCACGAATGAACTCTGTCGGATTCCTACTCTTCCCCTAGCTGGAGTGGATAAGCTAATGGTTATTCAATCCCAAGACTCTCTCTGAGAATTCTTTTCTCTCACCTTTCAACCCCTTTCTGACCTAGAAGATGGGACTGCTGTAAAAAGAGAATAAAAGAATTAACTTGGTAGAGAAAAAAAAAATCTATGCGTGCAGTTCCTAAGGAAATCGGTTAAGATTCTGAGAAATGTTCTTTTCTTCAAATGCATTTTTTAAATAAAAATATAAGATATCTTATTTTTTGGGAAAGTAGTTTAATACTGCTCAAGTTTTCCCCAACAACATGGTTTATAGGATGAGCCTGTGAAATTAATTTATGTTTCATCATTACCATCTTAACCTCTTCTAAATTGATTTTATGTTCAGGAAAAGAAGAAATATCAAGCGTTTGCTTGGACCTTTTCACTATACTTATTATATCTTCTCATCAGGGCAAATAAGTTGAAAATTTTATACCTTTTCTAAACAAGAACAATGAATTCAATTCTTTGACCTCTGCCTACATGAGTCTAAAAATTACTAGGCTTGGTCATATTTCTAGCTGAAATCTCTTGTTTCACAGGAAATATTTTAAAATATGGGCAATACATTTCCAGAATGAAGAACATAAAATTGAAATCAGTAAGGAAGTTAGTCTTTAACAAACTTGACCTGGCTGACTCTTTATCATATCTTAGAGGTCAGGTTGGACAGTAATTCTCTTGGAATTCTTTGCTGACTTCAGAAGGCTAATTTTGGTGCTTTTCTTCTGTGCCCCTGAGATCTCAAAACTTTCCTTTATGTAAAGCATTTCCCACTGTATTGTAATTATGTATTGGTCTCATCATCACTAGACCATTAACTATTATAACAGGAAGCTTGTCTGTCTGTCTGTCTCTCTTTTTTATTTTTTTACTGTGCTATTATTCACAACCTTAAGAATTATACCAGAGAGAGAACTGATATATAATAAATACTTGTGGAATGAATCAATAAACCTACTGTGTACAATGCTAGAGTTATTTTTTTCTAAAGTTGTATTGGTTATAATGAAACAAGAAGATATCAGGGATGGGCCAAAGAAACTCTGGAAACATTGGTCCCAAGCTCATGGTTTCCTCTATCTCTTTGATTTTGAGTTGAGTCACCCAGTATAATTCTCATTTATGTGTGGCCAAAATGATCATTCTTTTCTTGAGCTCTTTTGAATTGGATTTTGCTGCTTTATAATGACAATAATCATAAGTAGTAATTTTGGCATTGGTCAAACAGATCAGTTAACGGTAGAACATTAATGTGTTAAAAGAAATGTATTTCTGTATTTATGGAATGTCTCCTTATGTCCACTGACATTTTATATTTTGAGGGCATACAGGTTCTTGAGATAGAGTAGTTGTCTTCAAGCAGCTTGCAGGCTAGTAGAGAAATAGTGTATTCATATATATCCTACGGAAAAGTGCTTGTGTACAACAGCAAGCCAAGCTGCTTGTCTCAAATGGTAAAGAATCTACTTGCAATGCAGAAGACCCAGGTTTGATCCCTGGGTCAGGAAGATCCCCTGGAGAAGGGAATGGCTATCCACTCCAGTATTCTTGCCTGGAGAATTCCATGGATAGAGGAGCCTGATGGGCTACAGTCCATGGGGTCACAGAGAGTTGAACACAGCTGAGCGACTAACACTTTTTCACAACATCAAATTGCAAAAGGGAAAAATAAGCACCATGAAAGGAACTGCAGAGGATTTGGCTATAAGCTTTGAAGAATTCTTCTGCTGTATTTACCATATGCTGTAGTATATACTGTATACTGTATAGTATATACTGTTAGTATGTTGAGCTTGCAGGTCAACAGAAGTAGTGGTGAGCTGGAACTATCTCAAACTGGTTTTCAGGAACTGATTGTTAATTTTTCAGAAATTTTGAGAACCGGTCACTAAATATAGTCAATATTAAAAATTAAGTATATAAACTTACTAAATTTTTAAAATATTTATCTATTTGGCTGCTCTGGGTCTTAGTTGTGGCACATGAATCTAGTTCCCTGACCAGGTATTGAATCCAGGCCCCCTGTGTTGAGAGCATGGAGTCTTAGCCACTGTACCACCAGGGAAGTGCCATATAAACTTACCATTAAATAAAATATATTGGAAACAAAGAAAATACTTCTTCACAACTCATCACTTCCTAAGTATCTGAGTACATTTTGCTACTTTATATGCTCTTGCAGTTATTTATTGATATGTCTACTGTAATTGTACAGTGGAAATACTACATAATGGTGTCACTACTTTTTTTTTTTACTGCCATTTACCATCCATTCTCCATTCCAAAAAAGAATTGCTGAATTAAAATAATGATGATTGCATACTCTACGTAGTATAAATGGCTTCCCTGATGGCTCAGTGGGTAAAGAATCTGCCTGCAATACTGGAGACACAGGAGACACAGGTTCAATCTCTGGGTCAGGAAGATCCCCAGAGGGAGGAAATGACACCCCAATCCAGTATTCTTGCCTGGAAAATTCCATGGATAGAGGAGCCTGGCGGGCTACAGTCCATAGAGTTACAAAGAGTCTGACATGACTGTGTGACTAAGCATAAATGTTGGAAGATGGAAATATAAAAAGAAAGGCCTCATATTTGTTAAGAGCTAGGTGAGTACATTAACAACAACTCACTTTATCTTATCTGATCCTTAACATAAACCAACCAGAGAATTGGTTATAATAATTATCCACAATTTTTTTGTGTGTGTGAGGAAATTGAGATTTAGAATGGTGAACACGAGCCCAAAGTCACACAGTTTGAGTTCAAGTCTTCTCATTGTAAGTCCTGGACTTGTATGTTGCAAAAGGCAACTTCCAGGTTGAGATCTAGATAAGTGAGTGGATAATGACGAGAATAGCAGTACATAAGACAGACAAGAACATGTGCTAGGAAAGATGTTTACTCAGTCCTGATTTTTAATTATTTTCTAGAGTAACAATTTAATTAACTCACTAATCTTCATTCTTCAACACTTTCAGAGAATTTGTTTAAACCTCAGTTATAGTTCTTATCATCCATGATTTATTGTATAACTCTAATCACAAATAGTTCCTTTTTCTTCATTTCTTTTTATTAATTGGAGGCTAATTACAATATTGTAGTGGTTTTTGCCATACGTTGACATGAATCAGCCATGGATTTACATGTGTTCCCCATCCTGAACCCCCCTCCCACCTCCCTCCCCATCCCATCCCTCTGGGTCATCCCAGTGCACCAGCCCTGAGCACTTGTCTCATGCATCCAACCTGGACTGGCGATCTGTTTCACACTTGATAATATACATGTTTCAATGCTATTTGCTCAGATCACCCCACCCTCGCCAGGGTGGGATGATCTGAGAAAATAGTTCCTTATAGCTCTTCTCTTTGTATTATTTGTAGGCGATACTTTCCAAAAAGAAGGCAATCAGTAAATGCTGCTTGAAGGAATTGGGCTTATATCTCTAAATAACAGATTTACAATAGCACATTAAATACACCAAATATAAGACCACAATAATGTAGTCTTACACTAGATTTAAGAATGTGGTCTCTTTACAGAATGGGTTATAGGAAAACTTCCTACTTAAACTTTGTAAGAAAGCTGCAAATGAGGGTCGGAATATGGGAGTTTACAAATTCATAGTATGCTCATTACATAAACTTTGCGGGTGCCTCATGGCATGGATCTGTTTTGGAACTACAAGAAATGTAATTAACAGGTGAGATTCTAGACCTCCAATCGCCAACAGGTTGAGTATCAGATCAATAAGTGCATCATGAGGGAGAGAATAATCAAAGGTGAGAAAATGAGAGAGTGTTCAGGAAGCTTCAGTCCCAGGCCCCATTGTATTATTGATAATGCTAACGAGGCATAAAGCCGTTTCATCTATGATTCTCTTAATATAATCAGAATGAGAGCTGACATCACTCAGCGACCTACAGGCAGAAGGTGAAAAGAGGTTCCTCCTCTATCACAGTTTGCCTTTTTACTGTAAATGGCCTCTGACCCAACAGAGTAATTAGCCTCCATTGTGTTAACCTCACAGTCAGGAAGGACAAGCACATAGAATTGCAACTACAGAGAATTTTTTTCCCCCCAAACCGTAACATTGTCTTTGGAGCAAGACCTTGTTTTAGCAGCTGTCATTAAGAAAATGAAGACATCGCACTGCAATACCTATTTTTCCTTTTCTGTTGAGATTAAGATTTATGTTCTTACGTATTGTAATTGGTAGGGAGTTGGCTATTTTGAACACTGTTATAGCATTCTAAAAGCAAGAGAGGATTGTGTAAAATATGAAAGTGGAAAGAAAAACATTAATAATAGGCAAGGTGGTTGTGGAGTCACTTCATAAATAAATGTTTTGGCATTTAGGTGTTTTACAGGCTGAAGAAAAAGAGAAGACTTGATAACCAGTCTAAGTTCCTGAGCATTACAAATAGTGTTGCTTTATTGTTTAATGACAAATACTATGTTCCTTTATTTAAGAAAGGCTGCTGCTGCTAAGTCGCTAGAAGTACGTGAAGATTTCTCAACTGAAAATAATAGTGGGAAAATAGATAGTTTGATTATAATTGATTGGTTGATTGATTTCTCTGAGCTTCAGTGTTTTGACATTTTAATCTGTTTTCTACTTTGTCTTTACTACTTAATAATACCCACGGAGATTTTCTTATTCAAACTATTCCATTAACCTCTATGCAAGTTTAGTCACGTATCCCAGTGGGGGTCCTTGTGCAGGAGAAAACTTTTTTGCTCACCCAGTACTACTGGCAAGTGTTAATTGTTCTGGGGGCTAAACTGAGGGAATAAGAAAATGCCTCTGAGCAACACGTTCATACCCCGCCTAATATCTAAGTCCGCTATTATCGATGTGCTCTTTTGGATAAATGGGTGCTCTTTAGTATACTACTGTTATTTTATAAATAAAGCTTTATTGGATCACAGCTGCACCCAACCAGTTTGTTAGCAGCTACTTTCTTGCTACAACGGCAGAATTTAGCAGTTGGAGCAGCAATCTATGGTGACTTTATAGCCTGCAAAGCCTAAAAGATACGCTACCTACTCTTTTTACAGGACTAGTTTGCTTACCTCTAGCTACATGAGGTGGAAAAGGCAATCATCTGGTACTCTTTTATTAGGTGTGAAAGATGACTAACTACCTACCACAAACAAATGCAAACACATACAACACTTTTACTTTACTACCTAAGAAGCAAGTATCAAACAAAAAAGAGTAATTACAGTCCTTTCTGTGTTACGCTGCTATTTCTAGAATATAGCATAAAACATGTTTGCTTTTTTTATTTATTGTTTTGTGGTTTAGTTTTTCTGCATAATCTTTTGATTTTATTATAACATCATGCCAAATAGAAAATGTAGATCTTATTATACTTCCTTTCTGCGTGAACAAATTAAGAGTTCTAATTTAGGACTTTATTAAGACCTAGCAAATAATTATACTGAAAACCTCTCATCCCTAAGCTCAAACTATTTCTGACAGTCTTCTTTAGGCAGAGAGGCTGTTCCGTGTTTACTTGTACTGTTTTATGCCTCATAGAAATAGGGAAAGACCATTTTCTAACCTTTCTTACAAATAAATTGGGTGATATGACAGAGTTTTGGCCAGTGGATTATGGGTGAAAGTCATGTAAGCTCTGCCAGACAGCTCAGCTGCAGGCTGAGAGAGGGCTCTAGCTTTCCAGCTTGAACTAGATTTTGTGAGAGTGACAGATAAAGCTTGTTTGGTACAAGTCACCAGGACTTTGGAGTTATAGCATAGCCTAAACTATCCTTATTAACACATAAACAGGATCTCCACTTGGAAGGCTTCCTCATCTTGAACTCATTGTATCCAAAGTCAGACTCATTCTCTTCAGTCTCTATCTTCAACCACCCAAATGTATTCTTGATCCAGTACCTTTTTTATAAGTTGATACCATCTCTAAGATATAAAGCAGGGGGTCTTCCAAATTCTTTTCTTTCTCTTGCCTCTTAAATGCATCTTTACCCAAACTTTTATATTTTTCACTTATCTATATGCTTTTGGCCATATTACTGACTTGTTTTCCCTAACGATTTTCCTGTTTGTTTTTTAATTAATTTATTTTTAATTGAAGGATAATTGCTTTACAATATTGTGTTGGTTTTTGCCATATATGTATGGAGCTATAGCTCAGTTGGTAAAGAATCTGCCTGCAATGCAGGAGACCCCGGTTCTATTCCTGGGTCAGGAAGATCCACTGGAGAAGGGATAGGCTCAGTTCAGTCGCTCAGTTGTGTCCGACTCTTTGCAACACCATGGACTGCAGCATGCTAGGCTTCACTGTCCATCACCAACTCCCAGAGCCTACTCAAACTCAAACTCATATCCATCACATTGGTGATGCCATCCAACCATCTCATCCTCTGTTGTCCCCTTCTCCTCCCGCCTTCAATCTTTCCCAGCATCAGGGTCTTTTCCAATGAGTTGGTTCTTCGCATCAGGTGGCCAAAGTATTGGAGCTTCAGCTTCAGCATCAGTCCTTCCAATGAATATTCAGGACTGATTTCTTTTAGGATTGACAGGTTGGATCTCCTTGCAGTTCAAGGGATAGGCTACCCGCTCCAGCATTCTTGGGCTTCCCTTGTAGCTCAGCTGGTAAAGAATCCACCTGCAATGCTGGGAGACCTGGGTTTGATTCCTGGGTTAGGAAAATCCCCCAGAGAAGGGAAAGGCTACCCACTCCAATATTCTGGCCTGGAGAATTCCATGGCTGTATATCGTCTGTGGGGTCACAAAGAGTCAGACACAACTGAGCGACTTTCACTTTACTCACTTCTGCCATATATCAACATGATTTAGCCATGGGTATATACTTATGTCCCCTCACGAAAATTATATAATCTAATAATGAGAACTGTGTTCTTCTTTTTAAAGTCTATAGCTTTTTGTTTGTTTTATCCTTTAGAAAAATGTTATAACAATGATCATCATAGGCCCTTGAGTTTTACTAAAGAATGTTGTTTGCTGTCTAATAGTTGTTGAATAGGTATTTTTGGTCAAAACACATTAAGTTTTCTTGTATAATCTTACTATTAATATAATTTTCTTCAGTTTGTTTGCAGTTTTTTAATTTTTAAAAAATTTATTTTTTAAATTAATTTTTCATTAGAGTGTAATTGGTTAACAATGTTGTGCTTCTGCTATACAACAAAGTGAATCAGTTATACATATACATATATCCACTCTATTTTAGATTCTTTTCCCATACAGATCATTACAGAATATTGAGTAAAGTTCCCCTTGCCATACCGTAGGTCTTATTAGTTACTTATTTTACATATAGAAGTGTATATATCTTAATCCCAACCTCCCAGTTTATTCCTCCCTTATCTTTCCCCCTTGGACTATGACTTTTAAAATAATGAATGATTACATTGAATTCCAAGTGGGTATACAACTGAAGCAGTATTCACGTTAGAGTTCACAGATTCTATGGTAGTAAGGATTTAACACCTGTTACCTTGGTTCACTTGGAACTGTAAGAAGGATATCAAAATTGCTCAACTTTACCGCTATGGGCAGGGCAAGTCTTATTACAGGAAGGTAAGTTAAGTTGGCTTAAAGCTCAACATTCAGAAAACTAAGATCATGGCGTCCCGTCCCATCACTTCATGGCAAATAGATGGGGAAACAGTGGAAACAGTGAGAGACTTTATTTCTGGGGGCTCCAAAATCACTGCAGATGGTGATTGCAGCCATGAAATTAAAGGATGCTTATTCCTTGGAAGGAAAGTGATGACCAACCTCAATAGCATATTAAAAAGCAGAGACATTACTTTGCCAACAAAGGTCCGTCTAGTCAAGGCTACGGTTTTTCCACTGGTCATGTATGGATGTGAGAGTTGGACTATAAAGAAAGCTGAGCACAGAAGAATTGATGCTTTTGAACTGTGGTGTTGGAGAAGACTCTTGAGAGTCCCTTTGACTGCAAGGAGATCCAACCAGTCCATGCTACAGGAGATCAGTTCTGGGTGTTCATTGGAAGGTCTGATGTTGAAGCTGAAACTCCAATACTTTGGCCACCTGATGCGAAGAGCTGACTCATGTGAAAAGACCCTGATGCTGGGAAAGATTGAGGGCAGGAGGAGAGGGGACAACAGAGGATGAGATGGTTGGATTGCATCACCAACTCAATGGACCTGAGTTTGGGTGGGCTCTGGGAGTTGGTGTTGGACAGGGAGGCCTGGCGTGCTGTAGCTCATGGGGTTGCAAAGATCAGACATGACTGAGTGACTGAACTGAACTGAATTTAGAACTCCAGGAAAACTCACCCCCCTGCCTAAATGCCCTGTGAAGAAAAAAAATCTCTTTGTCAATTATAAGTGAAAACACAGTTGAATTTTAACTCCCAATATAATTGGAAATCTCCTTACTCTTCTACACAGGGATAAAAGAGAGAACCCAAAAGCTGTGAGTAATCAACAAAGAATGGTCCTGGGAAGGAATGGGTCATGGACACCATGAAAACTCTGTGTTTTAATTAGTGTTGACTAAATGAGCCTTCTGCCCAGAAGTGATACCACTCCCTTTTTAATAAGAAGAAAGTTAAAATGTGGATGTAGGTGAGAGGAAAATTAATTTAAAAGAGTGATCCCCCCCAAAAAGAAATGATACAAATAAACTTACTTACAAAACAGAAACAGACTCACAGACTTAGAGACAAACATTGTTTCTGGGGCTGAGTTGGGGGGGTGGGGAGTGTAGGCTGGGGAAAGGATTGGGGGAAGAGGGATAGTTAGGGAGTTTGGAAAGGTCATGTATGCACTGCTCTGTTTAAAACGGATAACCAACAAGGACCTACTATATATATAGCATGTGGAACTCTGCTCAATGTTATATGGCAGCCTGTATGGGATAGGAGTTTGGGGGAGAATGGATTCATGTAAATGTATGGTTGAGTCCCTTTGCTGTCCACCTGAAACTATCATAGCATTGTTAACTGGCTATATACCAATATAAATTTAAAAAAAAGATTTAAAAAAATTGTTAGAAGAGATTGAGAGTAACAGTATACTAACAGGTTGAAAGCACTGAAAATTAATATGTTTCTGTGCTTCCCTGATGGCTCAGACGGTAAAGAATCTGCCTGCAAGGCAAGAGATCTGGCTTCGATCCCTGGGTTGGGAAGATCCCCTGGAGAAGGGAATGGTTACCCACTCCAGTAGTCTTGCCTGGACAATCCCAAGGACGGAGAGCCTGGTGGATTACAGTCCACAAGGTCACAAAACAGTTGGACATGACTGAGCGACTAACAAAATTTGTGCTTACATTTTACATCTTGAAAATGATTACTAAAAGCATTATAAAAATAAAAGGGTGATTCCCTCAGATGAAGATCATTCTGTTCCTCGTGGGAAGATATATTGGAGGGAAAATATGCGGTGGGTCTTTTGTGTCATGCACCTTCTTAATCTCATCACTAAGATCACTCACATCCCTACTCAAAACCCGCTGGCTATCATCAATTCATCATCTAGTCCTTACCTTTCACGGAATTAATACCCTGGTTCGAACAATCAGGCTTTTGTTCTCCTGTAACTAAGCTCATGATTTAAACTGCAGTCCTGGTGAAAATACCAGAATCTCATTCCTCAATGCTTTAAACTATCATCTGATCCCTTGAAGATATTCTAGTTTTTCCAAAGATAGGCTCCAACATATTGTCACAGATTCTTCTGGTGGCTGATTTTCTCCTAGATTTCACCAGTTTTCATGTGGAGTCTGTTGCTGTTCTTTTCTGATGACAATTACCCTTGCATTTGGTTCGCCTACTGCCTGTGCTTCCACATCCACGGTGGCTTCTGCTGCCAAAGTCTGTTCCTTGTCTCCGGATCATAGTTATATGACCTGAAGGCAAGTTATTTAATCTCCTTGAGATTCAGTTTCTGCAAAAATAAAATGAGCAGGTTGAACAGCAAGACTCCTAATATTGTTATGATCTCTTCCAACTCCAGGTATCTAGAGAGAGTAGCCTCGTAGCTGTTGCTAAAAGAGCATGTTTCAGAGTTCAGTACTGCTAGCTTGCTACTCTATGCCCAAATGACATTCCTCAAAACTGTAAATATATCGGTTTTCTATTGCTGTATAACCAATGGCAAGTTTAGCAGCTGAAAACAACACAGCCTTGCTGTGCCTTAGACGTCTGGCCACAGCTTCTGGGTCACCTGCTCAGGTTGTCACAAGACAGCAGTCTAAGCATAGGCTGGGACTGCAGTGTAACCTGAGTCTGGGTGTCTTCTTCTGCACACACTGCCTGGTGGCAGGATTCAGCTCTTGGTGATTGCAAGACTGAGACCCTCATCTCCAAAGGGTTGCCCACTGCTCCCTGACATGTGATCTTACACACAAGTGCCAATTTCCTTCTCAAAGGCAATAGGCCCACATCTCTCTTCCTTCTCCCATTTGTCCCCTGTAGACCCACTTTTAAAGCTTCACCTGATTAGGTCTGGACCAACCGTGGTAATACCATGAGATGATACCGCCCTCATGGCAGAAAGCAAAAAGGAACTTTTCTCATGGTTTTTCCTGTATTGTCACCTTGCGTTGCCTCCTGTTTCATTATATTTTCTTTGTCTTAATTAAAGGTGAGCAGAAAAGGTAGTATACGCATACTATACATTTTTAGCTTCCACAACTTTGGGCATTATATACGTTTTATAAATATATACCAAATCACTTCTTAAATGTGTCTTCTATGAAACTAGCTATATTGCATATTTTATTAATCACTAGTTTTAATTTGAATTATTGACAAAGGATGTTTCCCAGGGTGTATGCTGGATTACTCTCCACCTGCTCTTCTCTGCCTGTGGCCTCTGAGGCTCCTTGTTAGCGTCTTTCTTTTAGGAGTGGTTTTGCTCTATATATCACAGGGTGGCTATGAAAAATTAGCAAAGTTCAACTTAAATACGGTTTATAGCACATCAAGTCTGAGAGTAGAAATGGGAGGCACACTGTGACCTAAAAGCAATTGCTATTGATCTAGCTAGCTTTTAATAACATCAATCAAAACATGCTCTGACAGCCCCTTCATATTTTTTGGCTATGGTGAGAATTTCACCAGCATTTCTAGACTCTTTCCTCATCTGTCTCCTTGTCTTCTGTCCTCTTTCTACTATCAAATTCCATTTATGGCCAGACCTGTTGACTTGAGGGCACTAGCCTCTTCATAAATATGGTAGAAAAAGAGGAGGTTTTCCAGGCTGCCTTTTACCTCTTTATTTTAGACTGATGGCATGATGATGCTAAAAACAGCTGTCGTGCTCTTTGATTTGAAAACATGCATCTTCTCTTGACCATTGTAGGTTTAAATAATTCCTTTAAGAAAGTTGTCCAGAAATAGGACACAATCTTATGATGAAAAATGTCTAAATAGTTTTTCACTTTAAGAGGTTGCTCTGGAACAGAAGTCCACTTAAATGTCACTTCAACAGTCCTGACTTTTTCAGAAGTCATTAATTCTGCTTATACAAATTCACCTTCTTCATCTTCATTTTTGCCAAATGAACCACTAGTTTTTACTGTTAGTGGATACAGAGGAATATGTCTAGGAGAGAAACAGAATGTTTCTCCTTATTTTTATTCTGGCTTACCTTCTCTGTACCCTTCCCCACTCTGATCAGAATTGCTTCTTCTTTAGCTTATGAGTCTGTCACAGTTACCCTGATTTGTATTCTAGCTAGTTGTATTCAAGTTTTAACTTTTACTAATTTGGTTCATTCACTTTCTCATAACTATCTATTTCATTTACTGAGTTACAATACGGACTAAATGCCCATTGAAATAAATCTAACATCTTGGCAATATATGTACCTTACAGAAATATTTTGTATGGTGAAGAAAAACACCTACTATGCACTAGGCATTATAATTATATACTTGATGTATAAAAAGAAGTACAGTAAAAGACAAATATTATAGCTGTTAATTTAATGGAAAATACACAAAGGAATTTGACTCAAGACTCTGTTATGATTGCACTATAGAAATCTCAAACTATAGAAATAAAATTCAGATTTAGAATTGTATATATTCTTTTCATTTTGAAATAGCAACTGTAATTGTCACCACTCCCACTGTAAATCATCCATTTTTACCTTTTGCTGAAGTAGCAAAAATACTTTCAGCAATATTTTAGAAAAAATAGAATTGGCCTTAGCCATGAAATCACTCACAAACTGGTTTTTCAAAATAATTGTGTGATTCCTAACAGAGTTTATGTGCACCATATACTAGGAGTAACCCTGTGTTCTCATTGTGTTCATTTCTTAAGACAATGCTTTGAAGTAATCAGATAATTATTTCTAATATTTTGTTGTTGTTTAGTCGCTAAGCCATGTCCCACTCTTTTGCGACTCCATGAACTGTAGCCCACCAGGCTCCTCTGTCCATGGGATTTCTCAGGCAAGAATACTGGAGCGGGTTGCTATTTCCTTTTGCAGGAGATCTTCCTGACTCAGGGGTGCAACCCTAGTCTCCTGCATTGGCAGGTGGATTCTTTACTACCAACCCACCAGGGAAACATTTTAGACATGTAAACTAAGGCTTAGAGCCAACTCCTTGGAAAAGACCTTGATTGAAGGCAAAAGGAGAAGGGGATGGCAGAAGATGAGATGGTTAGACAGCATCACCAGCTCAATGGACAAGAATCTGAGCAAACTCTGGGAGATAATGAAGGACAGGTGAGCCTGGTGGGCTGCAGCCCATGGGGTTGCAGAGTCAGAGTCACAGGCAATTTAGTGACTGCACAAGAGATATCAAATAACTTTCCTAAGGTCTTAACATTAGTGGAGCAGAGATTCAAACCACCCTGGACTACTCTGTCCTCTCTTTAACCAGCTCGCTTCTAAGCAAAACATGAGCTAGCTTCTTGCCCAACATTCAAGGAAAAGTGGTGTTGAACTCTCAGTTCCCTGTAAATGCATTTCCCCAAAGACTCGAACTTTCTTCAAACAATCACAAGGTGGCAGTGTATCAAACCTTAATTCAGAATGTAAACGCTTATGCATCTGTTGTAAAAGGATAACTGGTCTCTGATGTAAATCTAAAACATCTGATTGGTAAATAATTAAATTGAAATGAAAACTGAGGATTAAGTTCTTATAACATCATTAGGAATTTAAATTTCAGATGATATATTATTGGATATGCACTTTTCTATAACCTACATCGAAAATAATTTGTTTGATAAGATACCACAGGTCATTTTTGAGGGTATTTTCTTATTTTCCACATGCAACATAGGTAAGGATGTTTTCTATTCAATTTTACTTGTATGACCTGATATTTTCATGGTGATTCTTATGTGAAAATACTTAAACAGATTAAGACTATTTCTGTGGATGTATTATTTTTATGAATCATAATAGAACTCTTCTGACATAAACAATGTCAAACAATTATATTTTTAAATTGACACTTCTTAAATGTTCCACTGAAGTTTACCTTCAACATGATTACATGTACTATGATTTATATTTCTAAGTATGAATGTCATTCTGTATCACTATTGCTTTCAAGCCTTGATTATCTTTTTGAGTTAATAATATCCTTTTTTAACCAAAATAGTTAATTTAACTTCCGTTTAAGAGGCAGATTATTATAATTTTGATATTTTAGATAGATTGACATATAATGAACCAGGGGTGACATTTAGAACTTTATATGCTATAAATGTAACTTTTAATTAAGATTTTCTCTTTTCATTGCTGGATTTCTAATTATGTTCAAATAATAAGAGGGAAGACCTTTCCAAGGAGGCCAAAGGAATACATATACATTCTTAAACATGCTAATCAAAGATTATGGAGCATAATAATTTATCTCAGCCTAATAAATAGTAATTTAGAATTATCTCCTTTGGTTTTCAACTCTTATGTGAGTTCCTCACTCTCCTTCAGACATATCACAAGTCTTTGTTCCTCTTATTCATTCTCTACCCTGCCTGCAGCTGAATCTAAAGTAGCACTATGATATATAGGTAATTCTGAATATAGATCAGTTTCCTTATGCTGGGGAAAGTAAAATACAGATGTTCTTTTGATGTCTCCAAAACAGTTTCTTCTGCTTTTCTTGGTGTGATAAGATATCTTATATCTCCCAAAATTTAAAAAAAAAACTCTTGATTTTTATTGATGGATAATAAAGAAACAAAAATGCAGTAGAAAATGAATATTTGAATTAATGGCAAAAATATAATTATTTTGTGTTGACTGTACATTAATGCAACAAAACCACAAATATTTTGGTGTTTTTGATTTAAATTTAACCATTACTTCAAAATGCTCTTTTACTGTTTTCTGTTATGCTGCCAATTTACCAAGAACAAATTCATCAAGTGAATTCAATTTGTTCTGCATCTTATTTTCTTCTATTTGTCTTGTACATGGACTATTCCTCAAACTTAATTCTATTTGTATATTATGTCCTTATTGTATTTCTTATTCTTTAAAAAATCTCTGTAGTTTTTCCCCCTTTGCTGTTCTTTACAGGCTGTATCTGCTGCTGAGAGAAGAGGAATGGGAAGAAGAGAATCTAGAAGAAGTTTAAGTATTATTTATTATTTAAAAATAACCTGATCCTTCACCTAAAATTTTCTGAATTAAAAAAAAAACACACATTCCAGCCTTATGAATATCCATTTTATCATTTTGATGCTGCAATTCACAGTTATATCAGAAGAAATTTCAGTACCAAAAAACCCAAAAACTTCCTAGAAAATCTCATTACATAAAGAGATTACTTGCAAAAAACTAAACTGTAATCCCTCCTTCTAGGTCAAATTTTGATCTTTGTACATAAAGAATACCTGCCCCAATTACCACTTTTAACCTCTAACTTCTCCTAAAATTTGGCCACTGGAAGTCGAGGAATAATCATGAGAAATATTAGATGCTTTTAAGAACAAAGGGTTCAAAGAGTCTTAGAAAAGATTCCAGAGAGAAACTGTCCCCTGCCTTCCTGGATTATTTTCTGGTTGAATGCACTGCATTTGCAACACTCTTTTGTATAAGATTGCCCATGTTCTTGAAAGTGTAAGTCATTTTAGATAATGAAAGTAAGCAATCGAATACGACCTTGGTTTCTTAAATAAAAACACCACATAGATTCCTCAAGTTAGATTAGTTGGAGGGAGGCATATGTTGGGCATATGTTCCTACCATTGATCTGATTGTATGGACCTTCTATTCAATATTTTACCAAAGTCTCTTTCTCCCTCAGGGCAAATATGTTCTTATTTCATGTCAAAAAATTTTGATACGTCTACTTACAACTGTCTTAACATAAGGTTCATAATTTTCTACTTCAGCTTAATTTTGCATTTCTTATGATTTAGTTCAAAACTTTTATTTCTAAAACTATTGCTGTTATTCAGTCGCTCAGACATGTCTGACTCATTGCAACTCCATGGATTACAGCAGGCCAGGCTTCCCTGTCCATCACCAACTCCTGGAGTTTACTCAGATTCATGTCCTTTGAGCAGGTGATGCCATCCAACCATCTCATTCTCTGTTGCCCCCTTCTCCTCCTGCCTTCAGTCTTTCCCAGCATCAGGGTCTTTTCTAATGAGTTAGCTCTTCGCATCAGGTGACCAAAGTATTGGAGCTTCAACTTCAGCATCAGTCCTTCCAATGAATATTCAGGATTGATTTCCTTTAGGATTGGAAGCTTGATCTCCTTGCAGTTCACTGTAGCTTATTTGAAATATTGAAAATGCTCGTGAAGATTAGGTAGTGATATTTCTGGATGTAATAATAAAAAACAAATAGTGATATTTGAACCATCAAAATATTCTGATGTAAGAGTTACAAAAGAAATATCTTTAATAAATTTTAAAATAATTGTTTCAAAGTCAGAATTTATTTAATGTACTTTTTAGATATCAGATTTTCAAATCCATACAGATAATGAAATAACTGGACAATGAAACTCATGTACATGTCAACTAGATGGGTAAACTTTAAATAAAATACTTGCTTTTCTTTGCTCTCTATGTCAGTGCATGTATCTATCAGGCATTCTCTCTCCTGTATATATATGTATGAGCTATTTGAAAGTATTATAGACATTATGACTTATAGACATTATGACTCCTGAAGGAGGCATATTTTTAGCATTAGAGATTTGTCTCCTTAAATACAATACTATTATCACATCCAAAATAACTATCATTGATTCAATAATGTTGACTCTGAAAGTTCTTCTTGCCAATTTCCAGTCAATTTCCACCTCCCATACATAACTCTAATTCTGATTTCTATCACCATTGATTAGTTTTGCCTATTCATACCATGGAAATCATACAACTATATTCTTTGACTTTGGCTTCTTTTATGAAAATAAAATATTTGAAATGTATCCCTCTTACATATATGTAAAACTTTATTAGAAACTCCCATAATGTTTTACACAGTGTTTGGTCTATGAAAGTGAAAAATTTAGTCGCTCAGTCATATCCAGCTCTTTACAACCCCATGGACTGAGCCTGCCAGGCTCCTCTGTCCATGGGATTCTCCATAGGATCTTCCCAGGGATTGAACCTGGGTCTCCCCCATTGCAGGCAGATTCTCTACTGTCTGAGCCACCTTGTTCTATATCCCACTCCTATTAGCAATATACCAGAGCTTCAGTTGATCTGCATCTTAACTAACATTTAAAGGGGACTCTCGTGTTTGTAGACCCCAGAAGCCGTATATTTGGCTACTTTGAAGCCCCCGGACCAGGAGGAATCTTGGGCTGCAGAGAGGTTATGCATAGGTGCTCTGCTCACCAGCTCCAATGAGCTGAGCTTTCAGTCATCCCAAGCCTAGGTACCAAACAGGTGAGGTAAGATGTCACCAAACCAGTCACTGAGCTGCCCCAGATATTTCAGCTTCCCAGCTCAGGATCAGACATTGGGGAGCAGAGACATTCAGTCCCTCAGACATGTCTGACTCATTGCAACTCCATGGATTACAGCACGCCAGGCTTCCCTGTCCATCACCAACTCCTGGAGTTTACTCAGATTCATGTCCTTTGAGCAGGTGATGCCATCCAACCATCTCATTCTCTGTTGCCCCCTTCTCCTCCTGCCTTCAATCTTTCCCAGCATCAGGGTCTTTTCTAATGAGTTAGCTCTTCGCATCAGGTGACCAAAGTATTGGAGCTTCAACTTCAGCATCAGTCCTTCCAATGAATATTCAGGATTGATTTCCTTTAGGATTGGAAGCTTGATCTCCTTGCAGTTCACTGTACACTCCTTGTCTGAATTCCTGGACCACAGAATTTACAAGCAAAATCAAATAGCTCTATTATGCCATTTAATTATGAGTGGTTTGTTGTGCAGTGGCCTTAAGGAGACATTTGGTTACATTGTGCTTTTGTCATCATATAGTTTGATATCTCATTTTTCTTGTGATTTTCTTCTTTGACTTATGGTCTATTTAGAAATTTATTGATAAATATAAAATATTTGGGAATACATTCTCAAGCTTTGTTTATTCATTGAGAAAATTTAGCATTGCATAGTATTAAAACATATCTCTTTTCTTTAAACTCCAATGGTGATGTTTTACATTTTTAAAAATTTTAACAGAGATTATCCCTCTTTTCTTTGCTTGTTTCCTTGTCCTTCTTCAAAGAAACTCAGTACCCCTGATATTAAAATATTAGCATAGTGTACTAAAGTTTAAAAGAAGCTTCGTGGGGGGGCTTCCCTGGTGGTCCAGTGGCTAAGACTTTGAGCTCCCAGTGCAGGGACCTGGGTTCAATCCCTGATCAGGGAACTAGATCCCACTTGCCTTGCATGCCGCAACTAAGACCCAGTGTAGCCAAATATATATATATATATATATATACATATATCTATGATTCCCTGGTGGCTCAGACCTGGGTTTGACCCCTGGGTTGGGTTGGGAAGATGCCCTGGAGAAGGAAAAGGCTACCCACTCCAGTATTCTTGCCTGGATAATTCCATGGACAGAGGAGCAATACATAATATATAATCCATGGTGGCTCAGACAGTAAAGAATTTGTCTGCGATGCAGGAGACCTGGATTCGATCCTTGGATCGGGAAGGTCCCCTGAAGAAAGAAGAGGCAACCCACTCCAGTATTCTTGCCTGGGAAATCCCATGAATAGAGAAGCCTGGCGGGCTACAGTCCATGTGGTCACAAAGAGTTGGACATGACTGAGCAACTAACTCTATCTTTTCAATATATAATATATGTTATTATAGTGTATATATATATATATATATATAATATCATATATATATAAGTTTGGGGTACAAATTTGTTATCTCTGACTTCCTGCTTTAAAGTAACTGAATATTGCACTGCACCATAAGTCATTTTAGTTACTGTGTCACAATATTACTTCCATTTAATACCATACTAATTGCCATACAGTTTTCCCAGGACTTTCTATTGTTAGTGCCAACAGGGACTAGAAAAATATGTAGCTAAATCAAAGGGTACAGTTTATTTCCCTGTAGACATTAATCAGTTTTTTATCTCATGCAGCAACTTTATCCTAACTTTCCTTTATTGAATTTCTTACAAATGCCTGGTTGAATCAAATCTGTAATGTGTATTTATTTTACATTTTTATGAGTCATGTGTTTTAGACTTTAAAATATTATACTTAAGCTGTTGTGGAGGATTTTCTCTGAGATGCTCGAGTAGGCTAATCTGTTTGAAGAGGTAATAAACCTATGTTTCTTGAGAAGTACCCGTGATGGGCGGTTTAACTTTGGCCCAGGGTAAACTCAAAAAACAATACAGTTTTAATCAGCTCTTGGTTTCTCTAGATTTTTTTTCCTCCATATGAATTTTATTCTTTATTTCTGATGCTTGTTCATGCATGGCTAACATATTATTTTCCACTTTTGGATGCAGTGATCAAGAATTTTGCTTTTCCCCAATCACTTGGTGATCTGTTAGATGGATCGTAAAGATCTATCCTATCTTTGGTGAGATAGAACAGAGAAGCTGGTTAGTTGGTATTTTTGTTAGTTTATCTCTTGGTCTATTTGTGCCCTTCAATCAATTAAAACCTCCATTTCCAGCAGTTCCTTAGAATCCAGATTGGTGAGTTTCCATTTCCTTGTTTACTTGCTCCCATAGCTTGATTTGTAGAACTGAATCTATAAGAACTCTGTGTATCGCGGTCCGTCTCTCTGTACCTGTATTTAAGAAGTCCTGACCTTGTCCTGCGTAAGTACCAGATGTTTTTCTTCTGTGCTGCCTAACCTGCAGGCTGACCCCAGTCATCCTTGCCCCTGATGTTCACAGCGTGTTGTAGTTCTCTCCTGCTTTGTACCAGGCTGCTCTGGGGGGGGGCCACTGGCTGGTGGCAGATGTAGTAGCATGTCACTTCTCAAATTACATGATTAAAAGAAGACTGTGGCTTCCATCTTCGGCATGCTTTCTGCTTTCTGTCTAGGACTGCTTGTCTGGAAAATTGCTATGTTGCAAGAAACACGGTGAAGAAACCCATATAATGAGAAATTAGAGCCAGTTTCCACCAGGGAACACCTTAGACCTCCAAGTGGGTATATTTAGAAGCTCCTGTTGAGCTTTGATATTGTTACAGCCCTGGATAGCAGCCTGGCTGCAAGGTTCTGGCCAGAACTGCCAGAGGTTTCTGTGTTCCTGACCTCTCAAAACCATGCTATGCAATAAATGTTTGTTGTTTTAAGCTGCTTAATTTGGAGTAATTTCTTGAGCAGTAATGGATACCCAATACATTGAACTTTGTTCAGTTGCCAAGTCATGTCTGACTCTTTGTGACCCCATGGACTTTAGCACTCCAGGCTTCTCTGTCTTTCACTATCTCCTGGAGTTTACTCAAACTCATGTCCATTGAGTTGGTGATGCCATCCCACGATCTCATCCTCTGTTGTCCTCTTCTCCTGCCCTCATTCTTTCCCAGCATCAGGATCTTTTCCAATGAGTCGGCTCTTTGCATCATGTGGCCAAAGCATTGGAGCTTCAGCTTTAGTATCAGTCCTTCCAATGAATATTCAGGGGTGATTTCCATTAGGATTGGCTGGTTTGATCTCCTTGTTATCCAAGCAACTCTCAAGATTGTCTTTTTCAGCACCACAGTTAAAAAGCGTCGATTCTTCAGTGCTCAGCCTTCTTTTTTTTTTTTAATTTTTTTATTAGTTGGAGGCTAATTACTTCACAACATTTCAGTGGGTTTTGTCATACATTGATATGAAACAGCCATAGATTTACACTTATTCCCCATCCCGATCCCCCCTCCCACCTCCCTCTCCACCCGATTCCTCTGGGTCTTCCCAGTGTACCAGGCCCGAGCACTTGTCTCATGCATCCCACCTGGGCTGGTGATCTGTTTCACCATAGATAGTATACATGCTGTTCTTTTGAAACATCCCACCCTCACCTTCTCCCACAGAGTTCAAAAGTCTGTTCTGTATTTCTGTGTCTCTTTTTCTGTTTTGCATATAGGGTTATCGTTACCATCTTTCTAAATTCCATATATATGTGTTAGTATGCTGTAATGTTCTTTATCTTCTGGCTTACTTCACTCTGTATAAGGGGCTCCAGTTTCATCCATCTCATTAGGACTAGTTCAAATGAATTCTTTTTGACGGCTGAGTAAAAATTCCATGGGTATATGTACCACAGCTTCCTTATCACATTCATCTGCTGATGGCATCTAGGTTGCTTCCATGTCCTGGCAATTATAAACAGCTGCTGCCGATGAACATTGGGGTGCACGTGTCTCTTTCAGATCTTGGTTTCCTCAGTGTGTATGCCCAGAAGTGGGATTGCTGGGTCATATGGCAGTTCTATTTCCAGTTTTTTTTTTTTTTTCCACACTGTTCTCCATAGTGGCTGTACTAGTTTGCATTCCCACCAACAGTGTAAGAGGGTTCCCTTTTCTCCACACCCTCTCCAGCATTTATTGCTTGTAGACTTTTGGATAGCAGCCATCCTGACTGGCGTGTAATGGTACCTCATTGTGGTTTTGATTTGCATTTCTCTGATAATGAGTGATGTTGAGCATCTTTTCATGTGTTTGTTAGCCATCTGTATGTCTTCTTTGGAGAAATGTCTGTTTAGTTCTTTGGCCCATTTTTTGATTGGGTCATTTATTTTTCTGGAATTGAGCTGCAGGAGTTGCTTGTATATTTTGAGATTAATCCTTTGTCTGTTTCTTCATTTGCTATTATTTTCTCCCAATCTGACGGCTGTCTTTTCACCTTACTTATAGTTTCTTTTGTAGTGCAAAAGCTTTTAAGTTTCATTAGATCCCATTTGTTTATTTTTGCTTTTATTTCCAATATTCTGGGAGGCGGGTCATAGAGGATCTTGCTGTGATTTATGTCAGAGAGTGTTTTGCCTATGTTCTCCTCTAGGAGTTTTATAGTTTCTGGTCTTACATTTAGATCTTTAATCCATTTTGAGTTTATTTTTGTGTATGGTGTTAGAAAGTGTTCTAGTTTCATTCTTTTACAAGTGGTTGACCAGTTTTCCCAGCACCACTTGTTAAAGAGGTTGTCTTTTTCCATTGTATATCCTTGCCTCCTTTGTCAAAGATAAGGTGTCCATAGGTTCGTGGATTTATCTCTGGGCTTTCTATTCTGTTCCATTGATCTATATTTCTGTCTTTGTGCCAGTACCATACTGTCTTGATGACTGTGGCTTTGTAGTATGGTCTGAAGTCAGGCAGGTTGATTCCTCCAGTCCATTCTTCTTTCTCAAGATTACTTTGGCTATTCGAGGTTTTTTTTTGTATATTGCCATACAAAATTGGGAAAATTCTTTGGTCTAGTTCTGTGAAAAATACCGTTGGTAGCTTGATAGGGATTGCATTGAATCTATAGATTGCTTTGGGTAGAATAGCCATTTTGACAATATTGATTCTTCCAATCCATGAACACGGTATGTTTCTCCATCTGTTTGTGTCCTCTTTGATTTCTTTCATCAGTGTTTTATAGTTTTCTATGTATAGGTCTTTTGTTTCTTTAGGTAGATATACTCCTAAGTATTTTATTCTTTTTGTTGCAATGGTGAATGGTATTGTTTCCTTAATTTCTCTTTCTGTTTTTTCATTGTTAGTATATAGGAATGCAAGGGATTTCTGTGTGTTAATTTTATATCCTGCAACTTTACTATATTCATTGATTAGCTCTAGTAATTTTCTGGTAGAGTCTTTAGGGTTTTCTATGTAGAGGATCATGTCATCTGCAAACAGTGAGAGTTTCACTTCTTCTTTTCCTATCCGGATTCCTTTTACTTCTTTTTCTGCTCTGATTGCTGTGGCCAAAACTTCCAACACTATGTTGAACAGTAGTGGTGAGAGTGGGCACCCTTGTCTTGTTCCTGATTTCAGGGGAAATGCTTTCAATTTTTCACCATTGAGGGTGATGCTTGCTGTGGGTTTGTCATATATAGCTTTTATTATGTTGAGGTATGTTCCTTCTATTCCTGCTTTTTGGAGAGTTTTAGTCATAAATGAGTGTTGAATTTTGTCAAAGGCTTTCTCTGCATCTATTGAGATAATCATATGGTTTTTATCTTTCAATTTGTTAATGTGGTGTATTACATTGATTGACTTGCGGATATTAAAGAATCCTTGCATTCCTGGGATAAAGCCCACTTGGTCATGGTGTATGATTTTTTTAATATGTTGTTGGATTCTGTTTGCTAGAATTTTGTTAAGGATTTTTGCATCTATGTTCATCAGTGATATTGGCCTGTAGTTTTCTTTTTTTGTGGCATCTTTGTCTGGTTTTGGAATTAGGGTGATGGTGGCCTCATAGAATGAGTTTGGAAGTTTACCTTCTTCTGCAATTTTCTGGAAGAGTTTGAGTAAGGTAGGTGTTAGCTCTTCTCTAAATTTTTGGTAGAATTCAGCTGTGAAGCCATCTGGTCCTGGGCTTTTGTTTGCAGGAAGATTTTTGATTACAGTTTCGATTTCCTTGCCTGTGATGGGTCTGTTAAGATCTTCTATTTCTTCCTGGTTCAGTTTTGGAAAGTTATACTTTTCTAAGAATTTGTCCATTTCATCCAAGTTGTCCATTTTATTGGCATAGAGCTGCTGGTAGTAGTCTCTTATGATCCTTTGTATTTCAGTGTTGTCTGTTGTGATCTCTCCATTTTCATTTCTAATTTTGTTAATTTGGTTTTTCTCTCTTTGTTTCTTAATGAGTCTTGCTAATGGTTTGTCAATTTTGTTTATTTTTTCAAAAAACCAGCTTTTAGCTTTGTTGATTTTTGCTATGGTCTCTTTAGTTTCTATTGCATTTATTTCTGCCTTAATTTTTTAAGATTTCTTTCCTTCTGCTAACCCTGGGGTTCTTCATTTCTTCCTTCTCTAATTGCTTTAGGTGTAGAGTTAGGTTATTTATTTGGCTTTTTTCTTGTTTCTTGATGTAAGCCTGTAATGCTATGAACCTTCCCCTTAGCACTGCTTTTACAGTGTCCCATAGGTTTTGGGTTGTTGTGTTTTCATTTTCATTCATTTCTATACATATTTTGATTTCTTTTTTGATTTCTTCTATGATTTGTTGGTTATTCAGAAGTGTGTTATTTAGCCTCCATGTGTTTGAATTTTTAACAATTTTTTTCCTGTAATTGAGATCTAATCTTACTGCACTGTGGTCAGAAAAGATGACTGGAATGATTTCAATTTTTTTTGAATTTTCCAAGACCAGATTTATGGCCCAGGATGTGATCTATTCTGGAGAAGGTTCCATGTGCACTTGAGAAAAAGGTGAAATTGATTGTTTTGGGGTGAAATGTCCTATAGATATCAATTAAGTCTAGCTGGTCCATTGTGTCATTTAAAGTTTGTGTTTCCTTGTTAATTTTCTGTTTAGTTGATCTATCCATAGTTGTGAGTGGGGTATTAAAGTCTCCCACTATTATTGTGTTACTATTAATTTCTCTTTCATACTCGTTAGTGTTTGCTACATATTGCGGTGCTCCTATGTTGGGTGCATATATATTTATAATTGTTATATCTTCTTCTTGGATTGATCCTTTGATCATTATGTAGTGTCCTTCTTTGTCTCTTTTCACAGCTTTTATTTGAAAGTCTATTTTATCTGATATGAGTATTGCGACTCCTGCTTTCTTTTGGTCTCCATTTGCATGAAATATTTTTTTCCAGCCCTTCACTTTTAGTCTGTATGTGTCTCTTGTTTTGAGGTGGGTCTCTTGTAGACAGCATATATGGGGGTCTTGTTTTTGTATCCATTCAGCCAATCTTTGTCTTTTGGTTGGGGCATTCAACCCATTACATTAAGGTAATTATTGATAGGTGTGGTCCCGTTGCATTTACTTTGTTGTTTTGGGTTCACGTTTATACAACCTTTCTGCAATTTCCTGTCTAGAGAAGATCCTTTAGCATTTGTTGAAGAGCTGGTTTGGTGGTGCTGAATTCTCTCAGCTTTTGCTTATCTGTAAAGCTTTTGAGTTCTCCTTCATATCTGAATGAGATCCTTGCTGGATATAGTAATCTAGGTTGTAGGTTATTCTCTTTCATTACTTTCAGGACGTCCTGCCATTCCCTTCTGGCCTGGAGGGTTTCTATTGATAGGTCAGCTGTTATCCTTATGGGAATCCCTTTGTGTGTTATTTGTTGTTTTTCCCTTGCTGCTTTTAATATTTGTTCTTTGTGTTTGATCTTTGTTAGTTTGATTAATATGTGTCTTGGGGTGTTTTGCCTTGGGTTTATCCTGTTTGGGACTCTCTGGGTTTCTTGGACTTGGGTGGCTATTTCCTTCCCCATTTTAGGGAAGTTTTCAGCTATTATCTCCTCGAGTATTTTCTCATGGCCTTTCTTTTTGTCTTCTTCTTCTGGGACTCCTATGATTCGAATGTTGGGGCGTTTCACATTGTCCCAGAGGTCCCTGAGGTTGTCCTCATTTCTTTTGATCCTTTTTTCTTTTTTCCTCTCTGCTTCATTTATTTCCACCATTTTATCTTCTACCTCACTTATCCTATCTTCTGCCTCCGTTATTCTACTCTTGGTTCCCTCCAAAGTGTTTTTGATCTCATTCATTGCATTATTCATTTTTAATTGACTCTTTTTTATTTCTTCTAGGTCTTTATTAAACAATTCTTGTATCTTTTCAATCTTTGTCTCCAGGCTATTTATCTGTAACTCCATTTTGTTTTCAAGATTTTGGATCATTTTTATTATCATTATTCTAAATTCTTTTTCAGGTAGATTCCCTATCTCCTCCTCTTTTGTTTGACTTGGTGGGCATTTTTCATGTTCCTTTACCTGTTGGGTATTTCTTTGCCTTTTCATCTTGTTTAGATTGCTGTGTCTGGAGTGGACTTTCTGTATTCTGGAGGTCTGTGGTTCCTTTTTATTGTGGAGGATTTACCCAGTGGGTGGGGTTAGACGATTGGCTTGTCAAGGTTTCCCGGTTAGGGAAGCTTGCGTCAGTGTACTGGTGCGTGGAACTTGATTTCTTCTTTTTGGAGAGCAATGGAGTGCCCAGTAATGAGTTTTGAGATGGGTCTATGTGTTAGGTGTGTCCTTGGGCAGCCTGTATGTTGATGTTCAGGGCTATGTTCCTGCGTTGCTGGAGAATTTGCGTGGTATGTCTTGCTCTAAAACTTACTGGCTCTTGGGTGGTGGTTGGTTTCAGTGTAGGTATGGAGGCTTTTGGACGGTCACTTATTGCTTAAAGTTCCATGTAGTCAGGAGTTTTCTGGTGTTCTCAGGTTTTGGGCTTAAGTTTCCTGCCTCTGGATTTCAGTTTTATTCTTCCTGTAGTCTCAGGACTTCTCCAACTATACAGCACTGATAATAAAACTTCTAGGTTAATGGCAAAAAGATTCTCCCCTGTTAGGGACACCCAGAGAGGTTCACAGAGTTACATGAACAGGAGAAAAGGGAGGAGGGAGATAGAGATGAGCAGGAGGAGAAAAAGGGGGACTCAAGAGGAGAGAGACAGATCTACGCAGCTGTCTGTTCCCAGAGTGTTCTCCGTATCTCAGACACCTACAAGGATTCACAGAATTGGATTGGGAAGAGAAGGGGAAAGGATGAAATAGAGGTGTTCTGAGGTAGAAAACAGAGAGTCAAGATTGGGAGAGAATAATCTTCGGTTTAAAGATAGGGCTTCTCTTTTTTTTTTTGGTAAGGTTATAGTGTAGTGAAAATGAAAATGAAGAGTAGTAGAGGAGTTCTAGAGGACTTTAAAAGAAATAAGAGAAAAAGAAAAATAGAAAATAAAAGAGAAAGCGGAAAGGAAAAAAAAGAAGAAAAAAGAAAAAAAAGAAAAAGAAAGAAAAAAAAAATTTTTTTTTTCCCCTAATTAAAAAAATCGTAAAAATCTATGAAAATGAAAGTTAAGGAGTAATGGGGGAGTAATAGGGAATTTTAAAGGGAAATAAAAGAGAAAAAATAAAAAAGAAAAAATATAAAAAGAAAAAAAATTTTTTTTTTCCTTACTTAGAAAAAAAAAAGTAAAAATATATCTAGGAGTTTCTCTGGAGCTGTTGCGGTCAGTGTGGGTTCGGCTCAGTTTCAGATAGCTCCTTGTTCCAGCTTACACTTCTCGATATCTACAGGGCCCTTCCGGTGAAGTCGGTGTTTTCTACAGGGATTTTAATCTGTTGCACCAGTCCCTTCTGAAGCGGTTCCCTTTGTTGATTTGGCTTCTGTTTGCCGGTCTCTTCAGAGCCTCATTTCCGCCCTGACACAGGCGGGCGGAGGTGGACTCTAACTCAGGTAGCTAGTTCCGTCGCGCTGCCGGGAGGGGCTGGCGCTGCGGGGATGGGCTGGCTCTGCGGGGCGGGGCTGACGCTGCGGGGAGGGGCTGGCCCTGCGGGGGCGGGCTGGCGCTGCCGGGAGGGGCTGACGCTGCTTTCTCCGTCTGCGCTGCTCAGGCTCCCGGCCGTTCTATATGGAGCGCGCCCCGCGCTGCGCGAGGTTCCAGCCCTCGGGTGTTACACAAAAGCGCGGAAGGAAAAGCTGCGCCTGCTCTCTGTGCCTTCCCTGTCAGAGCGGTCCAGGTAGTGAGGGGCTTGATGGGCGCGCTATCCCCAGGTGTGGCGCACCCACTCCCTTCCGCGGACCCAGTCTCAGTTTCCGCTGGCGCCAGTCGGGAGCGCGCGCCTTCCGCCCTCTGCGTCCCCAGCCCCAGTCCCCAGCCCCAGTCCCCGCCCGCGCTGGTCGGGTGCCTGCGCCCTGTGTCTCGCCGCGACCTTCCCCTCCCCCCTGCCTCCTGCCTCCGGCGGGGCTGGGCGGGTCCGCAGCCTGCGACCTCTTCTTGGGACTTTCTCCGTCCCTTTGTTCTGCGAACGGCCGGCAGTGTGTTCCGGCCGGTTAATTTTCTCTCTTTTGGTCTCCCACAGTTCAAGTTGGCACCTCACAGAAGCTCCCTCCGATTGTCCTCAGGGCACTCAGGCCCGGACCCTAGCCCAAGCAAGGCCGCCTAAGACTCCCTTCCTGGGACGGGTCTCCGTCCTTAGCTCTTTTGTCTCACTTTTTATCTTTTATATTTTGTCCTACCTCCTTTTGAAGACAATGGTCTGCTTTTCTGGGCGCCTGATGACCTCAGCTAGCGATCAGAAGTTGTTTTGGGAGGTTTGCTCTGCATTCAGTTATTCTTTTGATGAATTTGTAGGAGAGAAAGTGGTCTCCCCGTCCTACTCCTCCGCCGTCTTGGCTCCTCCCTGTGCTCAGCCTTCTTTATGGTCCAATTCTCACAATCATACATGTCTACTGGAAAAACCATAGTTTTGATTATATGTTGCCAAAGTGATGTCTCTGCTTTTTAATACCATCTAGATTTGTCATAGCTTTAGAATGTTAATAAATTTTCATCTCTCAAGTTCAAATTGCTTTGTTCTGTTGATATCTGGTAATGATAAAGGGTTTACTTATATAAATCTAATATCCATTATTGTTGTTACATAGTTGCTCAGTAGGGTCCAACTCCTTGTGACCCCATGGATTATAGCCCACCAGACTCCTCTGTCCATGTGATTTCCCAGCAAGAATACTGGAGTGGGTTGCCATTTCCTTCTCCACTAATATCCATAAACACCATAAAAATAAGAGACTTGAACTCCTGGTAATTCAAAAGTTTTAGATTAAAATTTTCTTAAGGAAACTGTTAGCTCTGACGTATTTTATATGAGAACCGAAGTTTATAGAGTTAAGGTCAGTTCACGGAAAATTAGTATAGTAGTTTAATAATTTTATTTTAAAATGATACT
Source organism: Cervus canadensis (assembly GCF_019320065.1). NCBI lineage: Eukaryota > Metazoa > Chordata > Mammalia > Artiodactyla > Cervidae > Cervus > Cervus canadensis. The sequence goes on from NC_057408.1 coordinate 50,907,014, forward strand.
TATGTCTTTTCCTTCATTATTATCATCATAAAATATAAGATAATTATGTATTTTTATTTTTTAAATTAGATTTGTGTTTATTTTCACACAAAGAGACTAGTTCATTTGAATTTCCTCAGCTTCTTACACACTTTACTAAGTTAACAGTAATCTTATATAATGCTTAAAACTATAAAAAAATATAAATTTGTGTCTGACTAAATTAAATAATTATGACAATTTTTTATAACAAAAGTAATTACATTTTCTATGTATAGTTTTGAACATTATTTCCCAAAACTTTTAGATATCCTAAAATCTTATAATAATATTGAATTAATAGCTAATCATTTGATTCCTAGACAGTTTCTAAGTAATGTTTTTGAATACAGAAACACTGATTAATAATCATAATAATAAGTTTACATATGTTTGTTCCTTTTCTAATACATGAGTAGACTTCTGGAACATGTTAATAAATGTGTTCATTTTAATCAAATGTTTCTGGCTCTAGAAAATTGTGAGCTTTGCCAGTATTCTAAAATGTTTGTGTGTGAAAGTTCTCAATTACCATCCACTTAGTTTCTTTTGTAAAATATTATTTAGTTTGGTTATAAATTATAATTGACATATATATTCAAAACTAAGGGTGGTATTGACAAAACTTCACAAAGTTATTCTTGGGCAAGCAGATGAGATTTTGTTTTCCAGGGATTTAGAAAATAGGTTTATCCTAAATAAAGCGTTAGTCTGTTCTAGAATATGGAAGTTCATAACAAAGGGCAAAATTCGACTATTTGCTCCAAGTTTTAAAGGATATGAAGGAAGGAATTGAATTTTCTTTGATTTAGTAACTAATATTCCATATCTTATAGAATAATTTTCTCTGTTTTAAATTGACTTTGAAATGTCTTGATTATTTTAAAAATGGTTCCTTGGTTGTGAAAGAGCTAGTATTTCTTACAATCATATAGCAATCTTCTGTTTTATTTTCAAATAACATTTTGATTAAATAAGCAATCCATATTGATCCTATTTCAATTAAGTAACCAAATCTCATCAAAACCAGATATTCAGGTATCATCAGAAATAAAAGAGGTAAAGGTAGAACTTTGCCAAGCCAGCTATGTGTTAAGTCTATCTTCACAAAAATGGCTTCCCAGGTGGCGCAGTGGTAAGGAATCTGCGTGCCAATGTAGGAGATGCAAAAGATGCAGGTTTGATCCCTGGGTCAGGAAGATCCCCTGGAGAAGGGAATGTCAAACCGCTCCAATTTTCTTGCCTGGGGAATCCCACGGACAGAGGAGCTTGGTGGGCTACAGTTCACGAGGTTGTGAAGAGTCAGACATGACTGAGCACACACACATGCCACATAAAATATTACTAATATGTCTTGTGATTGTACATTATTTAGAAAGGTCACAGAGAGATTTGTCAATGAATTTGCCGCCCATAGTTTCTACCTTAAGGGAAATTATTGATCAAGCCCTTATGAAATAGTCATTTCCTGTATCTAAATAAAGAATTGCAACTTCCTCTATTCTATATGATCAGTTACTTAATAAAATTAACTTCTCTGATTCAGTTTCACTCTCAAACAGGTTTCTGCTTCCCTCTGTTGCTTGCTAAAGCTTCTGCTGTAAGTGACAGGCTAGAATTATTGCCTTAAAAAAGATGCACAGTCTCAAAACCTCATGAAAATGACAGTACCAACTACTCTGAACTATTCATTCATGTGAGGATGAATCTTGGGTATCTACCACCAAGCTGACATCATTTAAACAACATTCTGATTGGTACCCATCCTGTGGATCAAAACACTGTGGTACCAAACCATTTATAAAAAGTAAAATATTTTTACCAAATAGAAAAGTAATTGTCCTAGGAAAATAGTAGAAATTTAGTAAGGCTAGGAAGGTACTCATCTGTTGCTTCTTAGTAGTTTATAGGAGGAGGATTTAAGTGAAAAGAAATCTCCCTTAAGCTCTCTTTCATGTGTTTCACTGTATGACAAGAGCTGATGGCTTTAGGGGGAGAGGGCTGGGTAACACATGATTTTATTTGAGGTCCGCATACCATCTCTGTTGCATATTCTTCTCAGTGTTTTTTACGGTTATTTAAAAATTTAAACCCACTTTTGGCTCACGGGTCATACAAAAACCAAGCTGTAAGATTTAGTCTGTCAAAGCCTGTTTTGTAATGTGAAGTATAATGATTTGCCTGTAGTAGAGTCTTCTATGCAGCACTGTTAGCCAGCCAATTAGCTTGATATTTTGATTCTTATACCTATCTTTTAGGATTATCTTATAGGTCATGTGGACTACTCAGAAAATGATTCCAAGTTTTTTAAAACAATTATTATACATTCAGTTGGATGCTATTACAGATATTTCTACTTAGAAAAACTGAGATTACATAATTGCTTAATTGAGGGGGAAATAGAAGAGTTATTGGTATTTGGAATGTGTGGACAGAAATGTTAATTGATAGATTAATTCATTGCCAATAGGATACATTTGATTGCCATGGAATAATCTTTCAGAAAGCCAATATTTCTATGTAATGCTCCCAGAGTGAACTTTCTATATCCTAAATCTGATAATGCGATTTGCATGTGTGAAAATCGTCAATGGCTCTTGTATTCCTATATGATTAATTTAAAAATCTTTAGCATAGATTTCTAAGTCCTTTATAATGTGATCCAATTTTCATTTCCAGGCAACTTGTGACATATTTCTTATTTCAAGCAAGATAACCACTTTACCCTGGTCTCGATACGCTACACTCTCCCTGCTCTGTGTCTTTGCTTATGGCATTTCTTCAACTCAGAATGCTCTTTCCTCTTCCCATAAATTTATAGCAAACAAATATTCACAATTTAATGATTTCTTCATCCTTGAAGCTCTTGATAAGTGAATGAATTGAGCATATGATAATTGGAATTATTTTCTGTAAGAGAAAACAATTTTCCAAGAGATCATAAATATAGCAGTGATGTGTCAAAACTTATGTAAGATGCGTGCTCTAAGAGAACTATGAAACAACATGATGTCATCTGCTCTGGTGCTTATCAGTTTCCCCATGAGATTCAGGTTTGTTGGATTGTGCTTTCATGTCAAATCCCCTACAGTAAAATTATATTTGTTTTCATAGAAGGCCAAATTTGAAAGCACTGTTGAATGTCACCCATGGACACCAATTGTTTTTATCAAATTACTTAGCTATCACTTGCAATACATAAGACACTGTTGCATTTTGAGAACTGGGGTTCAAAAAATACCAAGAGTTTGAGGGTACTGCAGCACTGGAACAGACCCAGAAGATGTTCCATCATGGGACTCTTGGTGGGAGGGGATCCTGGTGAGTACTAGGAGCAGGACTTGGCAAGATGGAATTTTCCAAGATTTCTGAGCACTACTAGTTTTGGTTCTTATATCATAAATCTATATATATATATATTTTTTTATTCTTTAAATGCAACTCAAAATGTAAGTTAGTCTTCATTTTAATGATGATAATGATATTAGAATAAACTTTCATTGTTACATCAAAGTGCTGAAAACTTCAAGTTGGTGGAGATTGTTTTGAGGAGGGCTGGTGCAGAAGACTTATATTGGAAGCCAATAAAGAAATTGGATTCAGTGGTGAAGAGCCATCTTCATTTCTGTCCTTAAAATCTATAGTTTTCCAATTAAAGTCTCCAGAAAATGTTTTTTTATACCCTTATCTGTTCTTTCTGGTGGAATAAAAGACACCTCACAAGATAGTTGGGGGAACATAGAGATCTGAAGGCTACTGGCTCTGCTGTTAATAGAAATCAGAATAAGGACCAGTAGTTCAGTAATACTATCTTCCACCAAGCACAACTTCAAATGCATCACGGAGAACAGTTGCTGTGAGTAATCACACCTTTAATGACACTTTTTGCTCTAAAATAAGAAGTCCTACAAGATGTTTTCACCTTAAATTTCACTGATGAAAATGTAAAATTGTGCCTCCCCTAATGGAAACAGTTTGGTTGTTCTTCAAAAAGTTAAATGTAGGGATTTCCCTAGTGGTCTAGTGGTTTGTTATTATTCAGTCACTAAGTCATGTCTGACTCTTTGCTATTCCATGGACTGCAGCACGCCAGGCTTCCTTGTTTTTCACCATCTCCCAGGATTTGCTCAAACTCTTGTCCCTTGAGTTGGTGATGCCATCAAACTATCTCATCCTCTGTTGCTCTGTTCTCCTGCATTCAATCTTTCCCAGTATCAGGGTCTTTTCCAATGAGTCAACTCTTCACATCAGGTGACCAAAGTATTGGAGCTTCAGCTTCAGCATCAATCCTTTCAGTGAGTATTCAGGGTTGATCTTCTTTAGGATTGACTGGTTTGATTTCCTTGAAATCCAAGGGGCTCTCAAGAGTCTCCTCCAGAACCACAGTTCAAAAACATCAGTTCTTCAGCACTCAGCCTTCTTTATGGTCCAACTCTCACATCTATATATGACCTACTGGAAAAACCATAGCTTTGACCACATGGACCTTTGTTGGCAAAGTACTTCCAGTTCATGGGGTGTGGTTTCTATCCTTGATTAGGGAACTAATATCCCACATGTCTCATAGCATAAAACAGAAACAACGTCATAACAAATTAAATAGACTCTTTTTTAAGTCAACATTAAAATAATCTTTTATTTTTTTTTTAATTTTTTTATTAGTTGGAGGCTAATTACTTCACAACATTTCAGTGGGTTTTGTCATACATTGATATGAATCAGCCATAGAGTTACACGTATTCCCCATCCCGATCCCCCCTCCCACCTCCCTCTCCACCCGATTCCTCTGGGTCTTCCCAGTGTACCAGGCCCGAGCACTTGTCTCATGCATCCCACCTGGGCTGGTGATCTGTTTCACCATAGATAGTATACATGCTGTTCTTTTGAAACATCCCACCCTCACCTTCTCCCACAGAGTTCAAAAGTCTGTTCTGTATTTTGTGTCTTTTTTTCTTTTTGCATATAGGGTTATCGTTACCATCTTCTAGATTCCATATATATGCGTTAGTATGCTGTAATGTTCTGAAAGAGACACGTGCACCCCAATGTTCATCGCAGCACTGTTTATAATAGCCAGGACATGGAAGCAACCTAGATGCCCATCAGCAGATGAATGGATAAGGAAGCTGTGGTACATATACACCATGGAATATTACTCAGCCGTTAAAAAGAATTCATTTGAATCAGTTCTAATGAGATGGATGAAACTGGAGCCCATTATACAGAGTGAAGTAAGCCAGAAAGATAAAATAATCTTTTAAAAATATTAAATGTAGAATACTAATAAGACCCAGCAATTCCATTCCTAGGATATACTAAAAGTGATCCTACTAATCATTTTCATATATATATATATATATATATATATATATATATATATATATATATATATATATATATGTATATCAAATCATCATGTTGTATGCTTTAAGTATAAACAACTTTTATTTAAAAATAAAATGTAAAACATTGGAAACAATTCAGAAAAGTCAATGTGTTTGAGGGACTTAACTAAATACTTGTCTGTAAATGTTCAGAGCAGCAGTGTTCACAGTATCCAAAAGGTGGGAATGGCTTAAACGTTCATCAGATGATGAGTGAATAAACAAAATGTTGCTGCTGTTGTTTGGTTTTTAAGTCGTGTCTGCCTCTTTTGTGACCCCATGAACACAGGACCCTCCAGGCTCCTCTCCATGGGATTTCCCATGCAAAAATACTGGAGTGGGTTGCCGTTTCCTTCTCCAGGGGATCTTTCCAATCCTGGGATCAAACCTGCATCTCCTGCGTTGGCAGGCTGATTGTTTATGGCTGAGCCACCAGGGAAGCCCAAACAAAAATGTAAGTCTATCTATAGTGAAATATTTTCAAAGATACAAGAAATAAAGGACCTCTACATGGTACAACAACTAAGAAGAACCTTGAAAATATTATGCTAAATGAAAGAAACCAGACTCAGAAGTCACATACTATATGATTCCATTTATGTGAAATATACAGATTAGACAAATTCAGAGACAGAAAATAGATTAGTGGTTGCCTGGTGTTATGGGGAGGAAAGAATGGGGATGACAGTTTAAAGGATACAGGGTTTGCTTTAGGGGTAATGGAAGTGTTTTTGAACTGGATCTAGGTGGTAGATACACAACACTATAATTGTAATTAATGCCACTGAATTATGCATTTTAAAATGTTTAATTTTATGTTACATAAATTTCATCTTAAATAAAAAAATAAGATTCTAGGAAAATGATATTGACTGACCAAGATTACAAATTAACTCATAAAACTCATAAATATTTTTACCATCTGTAAACTAAAACAAGAAAGGTAGCATTCATTGACTCGTTCTTTTATTGTATTTAGTCAATGAATATTTATTCAGCATCTTCTACATACATGTTAGGCATTATTTTAAACTTTAGAGCTATATTACCAAAAGAAGCCCTTACTCCTTTAAGATTACATTTTAGTTGGGAGAGACGAAGAGTAAATTAATAGTTACATAGTAATCCAAGTAGTGATAAAGTTTGTGAAGAAAAGTAAAGCAAGACAAGGGAATAAAGACAAGTCAGGTGGTGGGGTGTTGTTTTAGACAGCACAGTCAAGGCAGGCTTCTCTTGCAGGTAACATTTGAACAGAAACATGCAAGCCAGACATTTATCTGGGAGAAGAGCAGTTAAGGCAGAGGTAACAGCAGGTACAAATGCCCTGATGACCCAAATGCTTGGCCAGTGTGAGGAGCCGCAAAGAGGCTGGAGGCTACAGGAGGATCTATTAATGGTTTGCAAATAGGAAGAAGTGAGGTCAGAGAGAGCCAGGAGTTCAGCTCGCTTAGGAGTTGTATCCTAACTACTTTGACATTTACAAACTTGGACTTGTTCTGAGTGTGAGGGGTTAGGCCCCAGATGAAATGAACATCAGAAGCATTTAATACATCTTAAAACATTAACGTGGGCTTCCCAGGCAGCACTAGTGGTAATGAACCTGACTGCCAATACAGGAGATGTAAAGAGACACAGGTTAGATCTTTGATTAGATCCCCTGGAGGAGGGCATAGCAATCCACTCCAGTATTCTTGCCTGGAGAAGCCCACGGACAGAGGAGCCTGGCAGGCTACAGTCCAAGAGTCGGACAAGACTGAAGCGACTTAACAGGCACACAAAGCATTAATATATATGAACATATTTTGAAAACTTTTGTACAATATTTTGAAAACTTGTTTTACTGTAGTTTAAAAAAATAATCTGAATTTGCTTTTCATTATACCAGTTATGAGTCATTGGGAAAGATGCTGATGTTGGGAAACACTGAATGCAAAAGGAGAAAGGGGCAGCAGAAGATGAGATGGTTAGATAACAGCACCGACTCAATGGACATGAGTTTGAACAAGCTCCGGGAGATGGTGAAGGAAGGACAGGGAAGCCTGGCATGCTGCTGTCCATGGCGTCGCAAAGAGTCAGACACAACTTGGTGACTGAACAATAACAATGCCAGATATACATCTACAAAAAGACCTTTTTCTGTATCTCGTCTTCCACACAGACATTTTTTATTTCAGCTTGCTATTAATTTTATGACTTGGAATTGATCCTAATATAAGTATGCTCCATTTATTTTCCCGTTGATGTAGAAAAGGTTTTTATATTTAAGATGGCTTTGGGAAAATTCCATTGAAGAGGCATCTTGGATTTGAGAGGAAGTAATCTTTCCCCTTGGAGAGAAATTTAAAAATGAAAACATGATAATAGATTAGTCAGATCACATAAATTTCTTCAGTTATCTAATACCCTTTGGTAGATGTTTACTAAAGACATGGAGCCACATCAGGTCAGAGAGATCTGGAATGAAATATTCATCTATAAACAAACTCTGAATTTGTTCTCTGAACTTAAGAGACTGTCCCTGATCATCACCATCACCATCCATTTCAGAGAGAGGGTATGAGTCACCTACTCTTTGAGAACACTGTAAATTGAGAGAAGCTGAGGAGCCAAATCTTTGAGTTGAATTTAAAAATAGCAGAAAGATATATACTTTTAGAACAACCTTTCTCATGCAGGAAAAAACAAAATAACAAAAAACAGACCATATTCTGGAGGTGGTGGAGCCTTGGTGACAACAGGTATGATGTAGAACTTAGCAGAAGATTTAGCGAAAGGATGACCTTCACTGGGATGAGCACAGTGGTTGGGTCTCTGCTGCCAGGGGAGTGTAGGAACTGAGTGAGCTCCTAAAATTCAAGCCAACCTGTCTCCAAGACTGTGAACTCTATGCATTGTCAATAACCAAGGTGCCTCCTTGGCTGTCTCCGATTTCCCCCCATTGACAACCATCCTACACACACCCAACTGCCTGACCACATCAGGCAGATAAGTATTGCACCCAACCCTAGGACCGTGTTTAAGGCCCCTGCAGAAGATAGGGAGTTGGAAACCTTGACACTTAGGAAGAGACCATGAGCCAAGATAAGGTTGGACAAAATATAAAGTTGGAGATCCCCCTCTAGTCAAGAACAATGTTGGAACATACCCATTCTCAATTTGGAATGGCCATTAGTACACTGAAATAGAAAACTGATGAAATTTTGGAAGTATTTTCATTAAAATGTTGTTACTTTCTTATAATATGATTTCTTGTGCAATTTCTCAATGTCAATAGGCTATATAAGAACATTGAGTAAAACAGGAAACTGAGATTGAAATTATTCATCTCATTTCCTTTTTTTAATGTGATTGATTCCATGCTATTATTTCTAAACCAACTTTTATTATAAATAGCAATTACCACTATCTGCAATTAATAGTATGTTTACTTGTTGACATCTGCCTACCCACATGGGAAAGTCAGTCCTGCCAGGGGAAGGCATTTTGGGTCACATTCATCACTCTGTGATTGAGAAGTGTATGCTCTAGCAATTAAATCTTGAGACCTGGAGTCATACCACCTGAGTTTGTACTCCAGTTCTGTTGCTCACATAACATTTTATGCTTCAGAAATTTCTGTTGTAAAATATGGATTATAATCATCCATACATTATGGGCTATAGTTGTGAGGTATTTAAATGCCTGGCACATGCTAAGCACTAAATAAATGTTAAGATGGATTACACCCCTAGCATCTATAACAAGGCCAGCACTTCTGCCATTTAAAAATAATAAACAGATGAATGGTCACCTTCTGAAAATGCAGATGAAAGCTCTGTAGAATGAAAAGGATTGAGTGGAATTGAGCAAATAATCAGTAGCAGTTTTTTGATCACTTGCCACATACTAGGAGGAAAGAAAAATGTAAGACAGAATGAAAGTACAAGTAAAGGAAGACAGAAATTGTTTAGAACAGATCACAGGTTTACAACTTTAGTTTAGCTTAGTGAAGTCGCTCAGTCATGTCAGACTCTTTGCAACCCCGTGGACTGTAGCCTACCAGGCTCCTCTGTACATGGGATTCTCCAGACAAGAATACTGGAGTGGGTTACCATTTCCTTCTCCAGGGGATCTTCCTGACCCAGGGATAGAACCCTGGTCTCCCGCATTGGAGGCAGACCCTTTAACCTCTGAGCCACCAGGGAAGCCCTTACAACTTTAGACCTGGATTTTATTTCTAGCTCTCTTGGGTGTGCAGTACTCTGTAGTCTTGAGTTTGTGAGTGTACTGAAATAAACTGGATAATTGATAGACTGTCAGCACTTAATTGAGTCAGTTCAGTTGCTCAGTCATGTCCAACTCTTTGCGATGCCATGGACTGCAACAAGCCAGGCTTCCCTGTCCATCACCAACTCTTGGAGCTTGCTCAAACTCATGTCCATCGAGTCGGTGACAGCATCTAATCATCTCATCCTCTGCTGCCCCCTTCTCCTCCTGCCTTCAATCTTTCACAGCAGCAGGGTCTTTTCCAATGAGTCACATCAGGTGGCCAAAGTAGTGCTCTGCAAATCATGATATTGATGACATTTTGAATGCCATAAAAATAATAATTTGAACTTTATGTAGTTTTAAAGACTGTAGAAAACATCAGTGCCCCAAGAATACTTCCAAATTTTGATAATTGATTTTATCTCTACATTTTGACATGGACTCATATTATTATTTTATTAATTATTCACTTTATTGGGTGTCCCCTGAGTTTTAGGACTCAGTCACCTTAAAATAGACCTGCTTTTAGGAATTATTACACTACACTTTTAACCTTCCTAAACATTTGCAGATCACTTTGGTGTGAATACATTTATGAGATTCTTTTTTGATAATACAATTTGAGAAGCATTCTGATTGGAACAATAAAACTTTTTGATTCCTCGTTAGAATCAAGGGATAGTGAAAGCTTAGAATATCCACAATAAATTGAACTTACTTCAAGAAATTTGGAAGGACACCACTAATTAGCAGCATTCAGTTTCCCTGTGTCTTGAAATGAAGATCAAATGCATACGATCTCAGAGACTGGGTGATGTTTATTGCATTCCTGGGACATTTGTAAGTATTTTCATCTTAAGTAGCCAGGATGTATGCTTTTAGTGTCAGCTTTTCTTCTGTCCTTGCAACTTAATGATCCTGTGAATCACTAGACAGAATGTAAATAACAGAGCTGTTTGCTCAAGTGGGCTGCTAACCAGGCTCCTTTATTCATCCCTTAGCAGAAAAGCAGGAAGTCATATTTATTCTACTCATTATGGAATCCATAGACGAGGTGGAAAATGACCTTGCAGAATGTACAAGCAAGGCAAACGAGCTGTAAGTGCTTCTTGTCTTATCAAAGAAGTAGATAATGGCTCTCATTTTATTTTTCTGGGTCACAAATCAATACAGTTTCTCTAAAAGATGTCTGCTGATTCCCCCAAATGGATAATGACCATGTACTGGTTGCAATAAGAGTGCTTAAGGAGAAAAATTATTTCAGCAACTGTTTCTAGACAAAACAACTATTAATTTATATGGTTGCTCAGATTTCAAGACCCTTGGTTTAATTTTCCTCATCTCTTTCAATTACCCCTTTAGCTCTGACTCACTGATTTAGTTCTCTCTTTAGAATTTCGTTCTTGGGAACTCCCTGGTGGTCCAGTGGTTAGGACTCCATGCTCTCACTGCCATGGTGAGAACCCCGCAATCTGGGGTTTCATCCCTGGACAGGACACTAGAGTGTCCAAAAAAAGAAAAACTACATTTTCAGTTCTTTAAGATTCCATTCTTTTCATCACTTCTGGGCTCACCATTCTATAGGACCAAAATCAATTCAGGTCAGTTGCTCAGTTGTGTCTTACTCTTTGTGACCCCAGGGACTGCAGCACGCCAGGCTTCCCTGTCCATCACCAATTCCTGGAGCTTGCTCAAACTCATGTTCATCGAGTCAGTGATGCCATCCAACCATCTCATCCTCTGTCATCCCCTTCTCCTTCTGCCTTCCAAGCAGCAGGGTCTTTTCCAATGAGTCAGTTCTTTGCATCAGGTGGTCAAAGTATTGGAGCTTCAGCTTCATCATCAGTCCTTCCAATGAATATTCAGGACTGATCTCCTTTAGGATGGACTGGTTCGATCTCCTTGCTGTCCAGGGACTCTCAAGAGTCTTCTCCAGGACCGCAGTTCAAAAACATCAATTCTTCAGCACTCAGCTTTCTTTATAGTCCAACTCTCACATCCATACATGACTACTGGAAAAGCATAGCTTTGACTAGACAGACCTTTATAGGCAAAGTAATGTCTCGGCTTTTTAATATGCTGTCTAGGTTGGTTATAGCTTTTCTTCCAAGGAGCAAGTGTCTTAATTTCATACCTTCAGTCACAATCTGCAGTGATTTTGGTGCCCTGGAAAATGAAATCTGTCATTGTTTCCATTGCTTCCCCATCTATTTGCCATAAAGTGATGGAACCAGATGCCATGATCTTTGTTTTTTTGAATGCTAAGTTTTAAGCCAGCTTTTTCATTCTTCTCTTTCACTTTCACCAAGAAGCTCTTTAGCTCCTCTTCACTTTCTGCCATAAGGGTGCAGTCATCTGCATATCTGATGTTATTGATATTTCTCCTGGCAATCTTGATTTCCAGCTTGTGCTTCATCCAGCCTGGTTATTTCTCATGATGTACTCTGCATATAAGTTAAATAAGCAAGGTGACAATATACAGCCTTGACGTACTCCTTTCCCAATTTGGAACTGGTCCATTGTTCCATGTCCAGTTCAAACTGTTGCTTCTTGACCTGCATACAGATTTCTCAGGAGGCAGGTAAGGTGATCTGATATTTCCATCACTTAAAGAATTTTCCAAGTTTGTTGTGATCCACACAGTCAAAGGCTTTGGAGTCGGCAATAAATTAGAAGTAGATGTTTTTTTTTTGTTTGTTTTTTGTTTTTGTTGGTCTTGTTTATCTCACAAGACCTCCAAAAATTATGTAGAACTCTCCCAGAGCCCTCCTCAGGGCTGGGGGTGGGGGACGTCCCTAACTCTAGAAGTAGATGTTTTTGTGGAACTCCTTTGCTTTTTTGATGGTCCAACAGATGTTGGCAATTTTATCTCTGGTTCCTCTGCCTTTTCTAAATCCAGCTTGAACATCTGAAATTTCTCCATTCATGTACTGTTGAAGCCTCACTTGGAGAATTTTGAGCATTCCTTTGCTAGCGTGTGAGATGAAAAGCAATTGTGCGGTGGTTTGAACATTCTTTGTCATTGCGTTTCTTTGGGATTGGAATGAAAATTGACCTTTTCCAGTCCCTGAGGCCACTGCTGAGTTTTCCAAATTTGCTGGCATGTTGAGTGCAGCACTTTCACAGCATCATCTTTCAGTATTTGAAATAGCTCAACTGGAATTCCATCACCTCCACTTACTTTGTTCATAGTGATGCTTCTGTAGAGATGCCCACATGACTTCGCATTTCAGGATGTCTGGTTCTAGGTGAGTGATCACACCATTGTGGTTATCTGGGTCATAAAGATCTTTTTTGTATAGTTCTTCTGTGTATTCTTGCCACCTCTTCTAATACCTTCTGCTTCTGTTAGGTCCATACCGTTTCTGTCTTTTATTATGCCCACCTTTGCATGAAATGTTCCCTTGGTATCTCTAATTTTCTTGAAAAGATCTCTAGTCTTTCCCATTCAATCGTTTTCCTCTATTTCTTTGCATTGATCACTGAGAGTTTCTTATCTCTCCTTGCTATTCTTTGGAAATCTGCATTGAAATGGGTATATCTTTCCTTTTCTCCTTTGCCTTTCACTTCTCTTCTTTACTCAGCTATTTGTAAGGCCTCCTCAGACAACCATTTTGCCTTTTTGCATTTCTTTTTCTTGGGAATGGTCTTGATCACTGCCTCCTGCACAATGTCATGAACCTCTGTGCATAGTTCTTCAGGCACTCTGTCTATCAGATCTAATCCCTTGAATCTATTTCTCACTTCCACTGTATAATTGTAAGGGATTTGATTTAGGTCATACCTGAATGGTATAGTGGTTTTCCCTGCTTTCTTCATTTTAAGTCTGAATTTTGCAATAGGGCCAAAACAGTATGTACCAATTGCCATTCTTATTTCCCCCCGCCCCTTACTTTGGATCCAGGAAACCTGCAGGTTAAAGAGGGAAGTGTTAAGGAAAGTTAGGAACGTATTTCTTACCTTGTAACATCTCCTTTGGATTTTTAAATTTAATTGGTAATAAGAAAAAAGAAAAACAAAAGAAAAGACATCACCCAAGCTAATTAACCTTTTTTTGGTTTGTTTTGTTTATTATTACTATGATTAATTTATTTAATTGGAGGCTAATTGCAATATTATGGTGGGTTTTGCCATACATTGACATGAATCAGTCACAGGGGTACATGTGTCCCCCAGTCCCAAATCCCCCCCTCCCCTTTTAAAACGATCTCTTCTACTGTAGTGAGTTTTGATTTAGAAGATGAGTTAGTCTCTTGCCTCTGCCTATGTTGAAATATTTGACCCGGAAAATAATTTAACCCTTCAACTTCCTCATTCATAAAAAAAGTAAAATAATGTGTATTTCACATCATAATAGTAAACAAAAAGGTTGAGAAAATATGTACACTACTTCATAAATTCAAAAATTCTAAATGATTTCCAATCTCAGAGTGAACACTGGTAGTATCACTTAAAAGACAGTTTGACAGTTTCTCGTAAAGCTAAACAGCCTTACCAGATACAATCCAATAAGTGGGACTGCTTAGTGTTTAGCTGACTGATTAAAAACTTAGATCTATGCAGAAACCTGCACGTAGTTATTTTTATGTTAATTTATAATCATCCCCAACTGGAAGCAACAAAGTTCATTTCCAATCTATGAGTAGATAAACCAAAGATGGGCTTCCTGGTGGTTCAGTGGTTAAGAATTCTCCTGCCAATGCAGGAGATGTGGATTTGATCCCTGGGTCAGGAAGAGTCCCTGGAGAAGGAAATAGCAACCCACTCCACTATTCTTGCTTGGGAAATCCCATGGACAGAGGAGCCTGACAGGCTACATTGTCCATGGGTTCACAAAAGAGTCACGACTTAGCAACTAAAAAACAAGAAGAACAGTAAAACCAAAGGTGATACATCCAGAAAATAGGATACTATTCAGTTACAAAAAGAAATAAGCTATGAAAAGCATAATGTATATCGATAAGTGAAAAAAAGCCAGTCCAAAAAGACTGCATAGCATATGACCTAAGTATGTGACATTTTGGAAATAGCAAATTATGGAGATGATAAAAAGGTCAGAGGTCTGGAGGAATGGACATGTGTTTGAGCAAACTATGGGAGATAGTGGAGGACAGAGGAGCCTGGCGTGCTGCACTCCATGGGGTCGCAAACTGTCAGTCCCCACTTAGTGAATGAACAACAACAACAACAATAAAAATAACTGCGTCAATAACCGTGTGAATCTTTTCCCTAAACTTTCTGACTATGATGAAAAAAAGCAAAGCAACAGAGACTGAAAGATTTATTTGCTCACATAAAAGGTAAGAGGATTAAAATAACATAGATGTTAATACGAAGTGACGAGTCTTACTGATGTGCTAACAGAGAGATAGAAGTGAAACATCACAAAAGGTAAACTTTATAAATACTTGGATGGGTATGCATAAAAGAGATCATGGTGATATCATGAGTTCAGATTTGATGGCTAAGAAATGGATAATACAACTTTGGACCTATAAGGGAAGAGAAAATTTAGAATGTTGCCAGTAATGTAAACTGGTGACAAAACACGCTAATAATAAATATGCTCACACATAGAATTTGGTATAAATGGAAAACCTGTCTATTAAACCCGAATGAAGGACCTGGATTCTCTTACTTTTGAAGGAAGAGAAGGGGATGGGAGTTTTGTGCTTACAATAGACATTTTGGGTTGCAGGACTCCATGGATGGGTCAATTAACAGAACTACTTAGAATACAGTGTGAATGAAAAGGTGATAGGTCAGTTCAGTATAACAAGCTGCATTTCTCATGTTACCAGTGGAGGCATCCATGAGTCACCAGGTGGAGCAGGAATCAAATCTGTCTGTCTGAATGTAAAAGTGTCACTATTATTATATTAGGGAAACATGAAGTATGTATTCTATTTATGACAAGTTGGTTCTCAGAATGTCAGGAAGAGAATGACTTCTTCTAGTCCAAAATGATCAATTGTGGTACATGAAGAAAGAAACATCTAGTTTCTAACAGGTAAAATAAAATTCTATATTTTCCCATGAATTGACAGAAATTATTATATTGGTCAATTTATAAAAATGCACAATTTTATAAAGGCATATACTGTTTGTAAATAGTCAAACAACCCAATTCAAGACTTTCTATGTCCTAGAATAATTTTCTGACCTGATTCCCTATTTTATGAGTATGTTAGTTGCTATGACAAATATTGACTAAAGTGTTCACAGGTTACCACAGAAAAATGATCTTTGTTACTATGTCTTTCACTGCACATTAGGTGTCAGAATGCATTGCATACAACAAGTAGTCAAGGCAAGGAGTTGTGTCTACAAAAATAAAAATAAAAACTGTGAAGTAACAACTTAAATGTTTTAGAATTAGCAGGCATATTTTCAGTAGTTTTATAGCATTTGTAATGAGTCTGTATTTTAAAAATAATAATAGAAAAAATGAATTCTGACTTCTTTTTGGATGTGTGTTGTAATGCCTGAATTTCTCAAAGCATATGGTGATTCTCAAAATTACCCTTTTTCCACCTACTGCTAGAAATTTCTTGCCTACTGATTTCAGCACCTCTTCAATGTGTTAAAACCAATTAGTAATACATCAAAGGATTTTTTTTTTTAATAACAGAAAGTTTAAACTACTGCGGAATATTTGGGCACTAAGCTCTGTGAAAATCGATCTCTTGAACTTTGATCTGTGCCTGTGAGGATAAATTCATAAATATGTTTTCATTACCAAATTGGAGTCTCATCGGGAAGCAACCTAAACAAAAATACATCATCTAACCATGGCTATGATGGTAAGCTCTGTGAAACTAACATGTTTTAGGCAGCCAGTTATCTATTTTTATTAGGTATATATCAACAGATTTTCTCCTCTAGTTTTCCCTACAGTGTAATTAAAATCAATTATTTTTTAATACTAAAAATCCAGCAAAAATTAATGAACTAGCAGACTGCAACAACTACAACAGTAAGCTACAGATTGCCAAACATTTGCTTTTAATTTATTTCTAGTTCAGAATGACTCAGTGATAAAGAATCTGCCTGCAGTGCAGGAGATGTGGGTTTGATCCCTAGGTCGGGAAGATCCCCTGGAGTAGGAAATGGCAACCTGCTCCTGTATTCTTGCCTGGAGAATCCCATGGGCAGAGGAGCCTGATAGGCTATGGTCCATAAGATCACAAAAGAATAGGGCAGTATAGAGCGACTAAACCACAACAATTAGTTCAAATACAATTGCAAATCATGCAAGCACATAGTTCACTAATTTATACAGATCTTTCCCAGCATCAGTGTCTTTTCCAGTGAGTCAGCTCTTCATCAAGGAAGACTTTGGTTACCTGCTAATTATCAGACAAAAAGAGAAAATTAGAGGGAGACTCCAATTGGACGTGGAATTAGACTCAGGGTGCAGATAAGAAAGGAGAACTGACTTCTCAATGTCACAGCCAGAGGAGGATTTCAACTAAAGTAGACTAATCTGAGAGACACCTGGTTTCACAAGTCTTGAACAAGATTTAACTCTGATCTGGTCAGTGAAAATTTTCTGGCAGTCCCTTAATTTTAAATATAACGCAGTTTAAAAAATTATACAGATGTTGATGTGTAAAACAGAAGAGAGGAGTATTTTGTAAAACATATTTCTTTCTCCAGAGAGCTAAATGATACCATAAAATCTTTAATTACTTTCATGTTTAGACATAAAATTCAAAATGTTCCTTTTCAACATTTCATAACACATCTTTAATTTTTTCTTTAATTTACAATTCCAAATAGATACAATAAAAAGTATAAATTCTACAAATATCAATTTAGGTGTTCATTTTACATATACTTCTTTCATATTTTCTCAATTAAGTTTTTATGTTTATGTGTTTATCACTCATGACATCTTTCTTAAGTGTAAATTCCACCCATTATAAAATTAATGAAGGTTCAGTGAGATATCCATATAATTTAAAAAAAAAACATTGCATTACAATTTTGCTGATGCTTCTAAAATGGCGCTATTGGTTTGTAAGCAATTATTAGAAATATCAATTCTTAGATAAAGGCAAGTTTGAATTTAGAAGATGAAAGATGATCTAGGGATGTTAATGTATAAGAAATTAAGAGATAAGTTGTTTAAAATCAAACACATGAGTGATGAGAGCACCTCATATAAGCTGAGTCCACCTATCAACCACTTTTTAAATTTATTATCCATTTTGGAAAGTGATATTGATGAACATCTGCTTAATTAAATTACTGTGCTTGTCTTGACAAACTCATTTGGCTGGAATAATAAGTTAACATGCAAATTTTTAGGCAGATCACCATAAATCATAGACTGAGATAATAAGATTATGTTGCTCAGCTGCTAAGTCATGTCCGACTCTTTGTGACCCCATGGACTGCAGCACGCCAAGCTTTGCTGTCCTTCACCATCTACTCAAGTTTGCTCAAATTCATGTCCGTTGAGTTGGTGATGCCATCCAACCATCTCACCCTCTGTCGTCCCCTTCTCCTCCTGCCTTCAATCTTTCCCAGCATCAGTGTCTTTATGTGTATACAGTTTTTTTTTATATTTTGATGTTATCAAGCATAATAAAACATGTAACTTTTTCTTCTTTCCCTCTTTCCCTCCTTTGTTACTTTTATTTTTCCCGTTTTACTTCCAACTAAAGGGTTAAACCATGCACCCTGCAGTAGAAGCCCAGAGTACTCTGCACTGGACTGCAGACAATTCCCCCCAAAGCTTGTTTGCTCATTCTCTAGACTAGGGATGTTAACTACTATACTTCATGCATTTATCAGAATTCATAAATGTCTTTGTCAGGCTCTCTGTGTCTTCAGGAGAAGTGGCTCCGGTAGCCTAAAGGGAGTCTACCGGACACAAGTTCCACATGCAGGGTCTTGAAAACAGAAGTGTCCCCAGCTAGGGAAGAATGCACAGAAGTGACAGAGGAATGCTGCTGCTAAGTCACTTCAGTCGTGTCCGACCTTGTGCGACCCCATAGATGGCAGCCCACCAGGCTCCCCAGTCCCTGGGATTCTCCAGGCAAGAGTACTGGAGTGGGTTGCCACTTCCTTCTCCTGACAGAGGAATAGGAGGGTGTTAGTTTCCTTTTGGTTGTTGTTGTTCAGTCACTAAGTCATGTCCAACACTGCGACCCCAAGAACTGTAGCCCACTGGGCTCCTCTGTCTGTGGAATTGCCCCAGCAAGAATATTGGACTGGTTTACCACTCTGTTCTCCAGGGGATCTTCCTGACTCAAGGATTGAACCTGGGTCTCTGGCATTGGCAGGTGGATTCCTTTATCTCTGAGCCACCAGGGAAGCCTGTATCATTAATAGTTTCCTAGGGTTGCTTTGGCCACCTCATGAGAAGAGTTGACTCATTGGAAAAGACCCTGATGCTGGGAGGGATTGGGGGCAGGAGGAGAAGGGGACGACAGAGGATGAGATGGCTGGATGGCATCACCGACTCGATGGACATGTGTTTGAGTAAACTCCGGGAGTTTGTGATGGACAGGGAGGCCTGGCGTGCTGCGATTCATGGGGTCACAAAGAGTCGGACATGACTGAGTGACTGAACTGAACTGAACTGAGGGTTGCTGTAACAAATTCCCACAGCTGTATGAATTAAGCAGGAAGAATGTATCCTCTCACAGTTATGGTGGCTGGAAGTCTAACAGAGTTGGTGTCTTGCTGTCTTGTGGAAGTTCTGAGGGAGACTCTGTACCAGGCCTCCGTCCTGGCTTCTGGTGATTGCCAGCAATCCTCTGCATTCCTTGGTTTGTAGATAAATCCCTCTAGTCTCTGCTTCTGTCTGCCTGGTGTTCCCCTGTATGCCTTCTCACCTTTCTGGTAACCAGGTTTTCTTTTCTTCTAAGGAGACATGCTATTGAATCAGGGCTCACCCTAATCCGGAATGCCCTCATCTAAATTTTGCTACATCTGCAAAGACTCTATTTCCAGATAGGGCCACACAGGTGAGTTTAGGGATGGGATAGATCTTTTAGGATGACACGTTTCTACCCAAAATGCTACTAGAAGAACCTGGTGGAACAAGAGAATGATGGTGAATGATACTCCCAAGTCCTGGGAACAGGGATTTTCCCAGTGATAAAATTCTGAGTCAGTTCAAATAAAAATAAGCGCTGTGAATCACGATATTTCTTCATTATGATATTTCTCCTGACAATAGTCAGGGGGGTTCAGTAGTAAAAGTTGTATGGACTGGGGCTTTGAGTGAGCTTCAAACCTGTTCTGGCTCCTTTAGCGCCTTCTATCCTAGACTGCTGATTTTACAGTCACCGTGCTTTCAAGGGAGCTTGGACAGCAAGGAGATCAAACCAGTCAATCCTAAGTGATACCAGTCCTGAATATTCACTGGAAGGACAGATGATGAAGCTGAAGCGCCAGTACTCTGACCACCTGATGCAAAGAGCTGACCCAGAAAAGATTCTGATGCTGGGGATTATTGAAGGCAGGAGGAAAAAGGGGATGACAGAGGATGAGATGGTTGGATGGCATCACAGACTCGATGGACATGACTTTAGGCAGACTCCGGGAGATAATGGAGGACAGGGAAGCCTGGGGTCCTGCAGTCCCTGGAGTCACAAAGAGTTGAACACGGCTGAGCGACTGAACAACAACAAGTGCTTGCAAGTCTGTTGGTTGTGTGGCTACTGGGGAACTGGGGAATGGAGGAAGGGAACAAAGTATGTTGAAATGCCACGAAGCTCATTGTTCTTACCGAGATTCAGTGATATTTCTTGAATCATAGATTGTTCCAAGTTATTGCTTAATTTCTAGAATTCCAAAAAAAAAGATTGACTTTGACAATTTCTCTTTGCTTTTAAGAAAGAACAGATTTGGGGGTGTTATTTCACTACCATTCTCCTGGTAGGAGGCATTAATAGACTTTTTTTTTTTTTTTTAAAAAACAAGTGTGTTCCTGTAAAAACCTTTCTATAGCAGCGCACAATTTGGCAGGTGCTCCAGGGAACATATTCTTGTAGGAGTACTTTCTACATTCTTTTCTTGGCACACACCCAGTCCAAATAGATACTTTCAATGTGATGTCCAAATTCAGTTGGTGGTGGTATTTTAGTCTTTAAGTCGTGTCCGAATCTTCTGTGAGCTCACCAGGTTCCTCTGTCCATGGGATTTCCCAGGAAAGAATACTGGAGTGGGTTGCCATTTCCTCCTTCAGGGGATCTTCCCAACCCAGGGATTGAGACCCCATCTCTTGCATTGGCAGGCAGACTCTTTAACACTGAGCCACCCATGAAGCCTCCCAAATCAGGTGAGGCATATTAAATTTAGAAATTCTTAATGGAAACCTTTTCTACTTAGAGTCCAGGCTAAGGCCGATGCATTTGTTACTTTCCCATGCTAGTTTTCTTCTAAACCACCCTTTCAGTGAAGATGACCATAAAGTCAGGGGACTCCAGTAATCACTACCATGCTGTTCTCCTTCTATTCCAAATATCACCTGATCGTATGTCTCAGGACAAATCTGTTATTTTAAGAAATCTTTCTTGTGGGGGAAGCCACTATCTGTTATAGTCAATACAACTGGGGTGTGGGCATTGCTGCTGGCTCTTCACTCCATTCACACTCATGCTCAGTATTATTCCACCACCTCTCCTGGAGTTTTCCAGTTCTTACTATCAGTCAATCAGTCAGTCAGTTCAGTCGCTCAGTCGTGTCCAACTCTTTGTGACCCCATGAATCACAGCACGTCAGGCCTCCCTGTCCATCACCAACTCCCGAAGTTTACTCAAACTCATGTCCATCGAGTCGGTGATGCCATCCAGCCAGCTCATCCTCTGTCATCCCCTTCTCCTCCTGCCCCCAATCCCTCCCAGCATCAGGGTCTTTTCCAATGAGTCAACTCTTCCCATGAGGTGGCCAAAGTACTGGAGTTACAGCTTCAGCATCAGTCCTTCCAATGAACACCCAGGACTGATCTCCTTTAGGATGGACTGGTTGTATCTCCTTGCAGTCCAAGGGACTCTCAAGAGTCTTCTCCAACACCACAGTTCAAAAGCATCAATTTTTCAGCGCTCAGCTTTCTTCACAGTCCAACTCTCACATCTGTACATGAGTTTTATGCTGCAAGTGTGCCCATCTTGACATAGCACAACCATCCTAGTATCACCATCCCTCTTGGACTTACTCAGGCAAATAAAAGGAAAGTAAAGGTAATAAATGCAACTTTTTCTCCCAGCTATGACCCCATGGCCCTTTAATTTTCAAGAGTTGGAATTTTCTTTGCATAAGGACTGAATTAACTTTCAGTTCTAAATTATATCAACTTAATTATATCTATTTATCCACAATATTTGATTCTTTACTAATTCATATTTGCTGAGAAAAATAATGGTTAACTTTGATATATCACCTAAAATTTCAGTTTGTTTTTCCAACAACTTTATGAGATAGGCATTATTATAAAGTCCATTTTTCCAAAAGCAAAGATACTGAGGTTTAGTATATTTAGATAACTTGACTAGGTATATTAAAAGCAAATTGTAGAGCCAGCATTCAGAATCATAACTTTTATTCTACTTTAGAACACCTCAATGACATTTTTTATGTCAGAATACAAAAATAATGGAGAATAAATTTCAGTCAGAGCAAGAGAGATGATATATGTATGCATCTAGATTGGAAAGAAAGTAGTAACACTTTATTCACAGATGAGATGATTGTGTAGAAAAATTCAAGGATATCTGTTTAAAAATCTAATACTAATGAAATGAATTGGCAAGAGGACATCATAAAGCTTAATATACAGAAATTAACTGTATATCTGTATAACAAATAATCATATATGAAAAAAGTATTCTTTACTGTAGTATCAAATATATTAAATGTATAATATTAAGTCAGAAAAAAAAATGTTAAAGACCTGCACACTGAAAATTCTCAAGTTCTACTGAAAAGTCATAAAGATCTAAATAAATGGAGAGATTACCGTCTATAGATTGGAAGAGTCAACATTGTTGAGATGTAAATTCTCCTCAAATTAAAGATTTAACACAATTCTACTCACATCCCAGCAGTCATTCTTTTTTCCTTGAAACTTGACAAGCTAATGGAAAATTAAAGTGGAAATGCAAAGGACCTAGATTGGCCAAAATAAATTAGTAGAGGAAGAATAAATTTGGAGAATTAATTCTATCTAATGTTGAGTTAATATAAAGCTATACTAATCGAGACCATTTTAATATTGGCAAAGATAGATAAGAGGAACAGAATAGAAAGTCTGGAAATAGCCATACACATATATGGACAACTGGTTTTGGAAAAGTTGCAAAGTCAGTTCACTGGAGAAAGAACATCTTTCATCAAAAGGTGCTCAAAAAATTGGATAAACATATGCCTGGTGGCTCAGATGCTAAAGAATCTGCCTGCAGTGTGGGAGACCTGGGTTCAATCCCTGGGTCAGAAAGATCTTCCTGGAGAAGGGAATGGCTACCCATTCTAGTATTCTTGCCTGAAACTCCATGGACAGAGGACCCTGGTGGACTACAGTCCATGGGGTCTCAAAGAGTCAGATGCAAAGGAATGACTAACACTTTTCACATGTAAACAAATGGAAACAAAACAAATATGATTCAAAACCTATGCCTATGTAATAATTTAACTAAAAGTGAATAATTACACAGAAGCAGGAAGATCCTTTTGAGAGTGATTAATATGTCTATTGCCAACTGCAGTGATGATTTCAAGGGAGCATATATATATATATATATATATATGTATATATAATATATATCAGTCAGTTCAGTTCAGTTCAGTCGCTCAGTCGTGTCCGACTCTAAAGTCACCCAGTTGTGCATTTTAAATACATGCAGTTTATTGTATATAAGTTATATTACAATATATCTGTTAAAAAAGAAAATATTCAAATCCATAATTTATTTTGAGGGCTCAAACAAAAGGAAAAGTTTGTAAATGATTCTAGAGGCTACATTTTTATCCTAAGCAAATATTTAAATATTTTCTTTGTGTAATATTAATTATTTTTTATGTCTTGTGAGCAGGATTTAGTTTCTGACTTGAAAGATCGATCAAGAGAATAGCTCTTTTCAGGGAAAACTTACCATATTATTAGTTCAAAATTATCTTCAGAGAACCAAAAGTAACCTAAGCCAGTGACACCTCACACACTGATAGGGAAGCTAATCTGATAGATGTCAAAAACAGGAGGAATTGTGTTGGATGAAGATTCCTTGATTCTCCAGGAATCAAGCTGCATGATTCACTTGGGGGAGAAAATAAGTCTTCAACGGCAGCAGTTACTCGTGTATTGAGCTCACCTATGGGAAGAACATAGCAGTTAGGATAGTTAACATTGATTTATAGATTTCTCCTCTCTGCGGGAAAATGGGCTTCTCTCCAGTACAAAAAAAAAAAAAAAATACTGTAAACTTAGAAGATTTTTCAGGAGCTGGAGTCAATTAAGTAGAATATACTTTCCATTGGTTCTTTATATATGGTAAAGAAGAAATATTTACAAAATATAATGGACAGAAACTTTTAATAGTATTACTACATAAAAAAATGAAAGTCCATTAAAAAAAGATGAAAAATGAAATAAGAAAAAGATAAAAAGTATATGCATTATATGATTTATATTAAAGAAGAAATACAAGCAGCTGATAGATATATGTTGTTGTTGTTAAGTTGCTAAGTCATGTCCGACTGTTTGTGATGCCATGGACTGCAGCATGCCAGGCTTCTCTGTCCTTTACCATCTCCTGGAGTTTGCTCAGATTCGTGTTCATTAAGTTGGTGATACTATCCAACCATCTCATCCTCTCCCACTTTCTTCTTTTGTCTTTAATCTTTCCCACATCAGGGTGATACATATATAAGAAAGTTCTAAATCTTAAGGGTATGTCAATAAAACAATTATATACTCTTTACTCCTATCCCTTTGGTAAAAGATAAACACACAAACACACACTGGTGTGTGGCATGTGCACACACACATATTCTGCATTGACAACAACCAGAATGATCTTTTGTTCAATTGTTTGTTCAATCGGCACAACCCGATTGTGCCATTCAGTTCTGTTGCACGGCTGTCTTTCTTGGACCTCTTATTGCTCCTGTCATGAATTGTAGCTACTGTAACTGAATCACTTTTTACTAGAATCTGGGGAGGGTTCAATCATGAGGAAACTATGTGTCAAGGCAGAAATCTAGCCTGAAATTCTCCCTCATTCATAAAGAATACTTGATTGCTAAAGTGAGGAACATGATTGCTCAAAGTTCTCTGCTCTTTAGCAGAGGAGAGCTGCCAGAAAATAAATGCTATATTTAAATGATTATAAAAGGACCTTACCCTTTATTGCAAGCTTGCCAGATCTTAGAAATAGATATGATACTCAATGTCCTCTATGAAATAAAGGCCAGAATGGGATTTTTGCATGAGCCAAAAATAGCGTTACACATCTTGATTGTTGAAGCATTTAACTTTTTATCACTGACAAGATAAATTCTAAACAGTTTCTGGCTCATGTGGTGATAAAAAATATTTTTCTATTTTCTAAGCAGTTAAAACAATAGAGGATGACTTTAGTTATGCTATAAATCTTTGCTCATTTCCTGCTGATTTGAGCAAACTTTGATTTTATTAGGTAAGTGAAATTGTCCTGTGTCTTTAGCTAAAAATATGGAAGTTGAGATGTCAGAAAGCGTAAGATTATCAAACCATTTCTAATTATCTTGAGGGTAAACTTATGAAGGAAGAAGCAAATCACTTTTTAAAAAATAGTTTAAAAATCTTTCCATTGCCTTGTATTTCTGATAATTTCTAAAAATATTACACTCTTGACGTTCAGTGCAAATGTTATTTTCAGTTAAAAATTAGTCTCTATTACATGCTAATTTTTTCTCATTGGCATTCTGAAGCCAACCAGTCCCCAGTTATTATTTTGCGCTGTTAATTGTACACTAGACTACTATTTATAACTCACATGTTGATTAATTGTTACACATTTTAGACTTACTTGAGTTTTTACCAGCAACAGACTAATTTTCTCATAAATGAAAATAAAGATGAAAACTCCAAACAGTTCTAAAACAATTAAGATTTTTTCCCACACTTTTTGGTAAACTAGCTTCAGTAGTTTAAAGCAAAATTTTATGAATCTGTTAAGAAAGTAGTAATTATATATTGAGACATTCAAAGCTTACTAATATTGGAGTCTACAGTGCTTTAACTGTTTCCTGTTAGTTCACAAAGAATATTAAAGCTCTGAAAAATTATGGATACACACCAAGTTGGAGGAAGACTGATAGGGAAGCATATATGAAGGATATATGAAGAATAGGAATATTCAAGAGTTAAAATCTGAAGTGGCTTGTGAGGTGCATGTCTTCATTCACTCCCTATCATCTTTTTGTGGTTGTTCAGTCGCTAAGCTGTGTCTGACTTCGACCCCATGGACTGTATCATGCCAGACTCCTCTGTCCTCCACTGTCCCCCAGAGTTTGCTCCTATTCATATCCATTGAGTCAGTGATGTTATCTAACCACCTCAGCCTCTGCTGCCCCCTTCTTTTGCCTTCATTCTTTCCCAGCATCAGAGTATTTTCCAATGAATCAGTTCTTTGCATCAGATGGTCAAAGTATTGGAGCTTCAGCTTCCACGACAGTCCTTCCAATGAATATTCAGAGTTGATTTCCTTTAGGATTAACTGGTTTGATCTCTTCACTGTCCAAGGGACTCTCAAGAGTCTTCTCCAGCACCACTATTCAAAAGCATCAATTCTTTGGTGCTCAGCCTTCTTTGTGATCCAACTCTCACATCCATACATGACTACTGGAAAAACCATAGCCTTGATTATATGGACCTTTGTCTGCAAAGTGATGTCTCTGCTGTCTAGGTCTGTGCCATCTTTATAAATACATCAAGTGCTTACAGACTTTTTTTTAAGAATGTAAAGAATGCTATCATGAAGAATTGTGAACAGTTATTAGTAGATTAACAGAGTAATAAAGAGGTGCTTTCAGATGGTCATTAAAATGGTTTTGAAGACTTTTGTAGAATGGGGAATGTAGTATCCAGGTTACTCTGATCTTTAGAATGCTAATTTTGAAAGATGTTATACATTTAAAAACAAAAACAAAAATATATGGTTGTTCAGATATTTCCCATAATTTTTCTAAGCTTATTTGTCCCTAACCTCCTTCTTCAAGCATCTCAAAGAATTACTGTTTTATGGGACACATTTTAAGAAATGCTTTCCACAGGGTTAAAAGCCTTTTGTTGTGACTATGTGATTTGGTAAAAAATCAGGAAGTTATAAACAGGTTTGAATATAATAGGGAAAGGATATGTAAGTATCCAACTCTTTGGACACTATTCTCTACACAGACTAAGGAAAAGAAACCTAGGCAGAACAGCATGAGCCACTGGAGAGAATATGAAGTCAGATAAAGGCCAGAATAGGAATTTATCAGTAAAGGTGACACCATTACAATCTGGGCTTAAAATTAAAGTAGATCATTTCCCCTAGGAGCTTCCCTGGTGATTCAGATGGTAAAGAATCTGCCTACAATGCAGGAGTTCCAGGTTTGATCCCTCGGTCAGGAAGAGCCCCTGGAGAAGGGAATGGTTACCCACTCCAGTATTCTTGCCTGGAGAATCCCATGGACAGAGGAGCCTGGCGTGCCGCAGTCCACGTGTTCACAGAGTCAGACACGACTGAGTGGCTAACACTTTCACTTTCATTTCCTCTAGAAGCATGCTTAGGAGGCACCGGATTGGAAGATTCCTCACCTTGCTCCGTAGGGATGAATGGAAATCTGTCCCCCAGTGAGTTTGGAGTAACAGGGTGGGCAGGTAAACTCCAAGTGCAAAGGGCAGCCCTGGCAAAGCACTGTTGGAATCTAAAAGAAGGGCCTCGATCACTTACTCAACTTTTTTAGAAAGTGCTTCAAGGTAGACTCAGTGTGCAATCATAATCAAATAGCTATATCTTCACATATTGTGAAGATAACATTACCACAAGGCAGTAAGAAGACTATAGAGCTACATGGAAGAGATTAAGTAGTGATCCAGGACTTTCCAAAGGAGAAGGTCCTGGGTTTCATTTTCTTTTGCTTTCCTTTCATTTTCTATTTCTTGCCTTCTCCTCTCCTCTTCCCTCTTGTCTTTCATTTCCTTTCCTTTGTTTTTTTAACCACTTTTCTCTTCTCATTTGTTTCATGTGCCAGAAATATCCCTGAAGTGACTGGGAGAAAATCCAGACTGTTACGTCAAGTAAAATGTTCTTCCTAAAATCTGACTCCTCTTCCCTGGTTGTGCATTTTTCAGAGTGATGGCTGATCTGCCATTTGTTCACCCAGCCAAGCCCACCACTATGCATGCTCCTCTATGTTCTCACGATACCCTGTGAAACCTGTCTCTATGTACAAATCTAAGTTAGGATTACAGTGTGTATTGTCCTCCCAAGTAGATTTTTAGTGCCTTGAATACAGGGACTGTGCCCTTCTGTATTTTATTCCCAGTACTGGGCTACAGAAAACAAGTCTGGCTGAAAAGATAGATGGTAATGAAAGGGTATATACACATATATGTAAGTATATTTTAAACAGTGATGCACTGTTCTCGGGATTATGTAAATCCTCTTTTGAATGTACCTGCCTCCACATTAGGTCCTTATAATTGAAACAACATGTGGCCTAATCAGCATTCTAGAGAAGATCAACTAAGTCCATTTAATGAGATAAATATTTATCAATGACCTGTTATGTGCAGGGGCTTCCCAGGTAGTCAGTGGTAAAGAATCTGCCTGTCAATGCAGGAGATGCAGGCTCCATCTTTGGGTCGGGAAGATCCCCTGGAGTAGGAAATGGCAATCCACTCCAGTATTCTTGCTTGGGAAATCCCATGAACAGAGGAGCCTGGTGGGCTACAGTCCATGGGGTCACAAAGAGTCAGACACTACTGAACATACATGCATGCATATTATGTGCAAGGAGTGTAGGTGAATGATTGAAAGATTGAGAATAAGGGAAAAGCTAAAGAAACCTGGGTCCCTTTATATGGAGATAAGTTGACCTCAGGTTTGGGGAACCGAGTAGCAGATTTTCAGTCTCTGGAGAGTTGTCATTTGTAAGCAGGATCCGCACACATTTCCACCGACAAATGAAAAGAAAGAGGAACGGGTTTTAGCTTTGAATAACCTTCTAGGAGTATGTTACCAAACAGGGCTAGGAGGGCTATTTCTCGGGAGATGTTTTTTAAGGTTAAGGTAACTCCTTAGCTGCAATCCTTTCAATAAATAAAAGGCTAGATGCCTGGAGCTCCCTGCTGGTTGTATAATTCTGGAATATTTTGGTTCCTTCTTATGCCTCTCCTTCAATGACCTTAGTTCCTTTCATCAGTTTAATGTTTAAAGCATTTACAAGAAAACATGTATCTATTTACAAGAAAGAGAAATTTCAAAATTTGTCCAGGCAACTCTATTTTCATAAAAATCCCCTATTTGAAGTGACCTCGCGAGTTTCTCCCGAGGAGGCATGGCCGTGACAACATGCAGTTTCACAGGATTTCGCTTTGAAGGAGATGATATGAAATACAAAACAGACCTCGCTTTTATAGTGTGTACAAGCATTGTCTCCCTCTGAAAGAGGAAAAAGAAAACATTGGTGATGTTGCACAAGCTTCAGAAGCAAAAATAGTTCAAATAATCTTTTCAAGTGGTATCACTGAACTCTGATGAAAAACTCTCATAAACTTTATGTTTGAACATTTTCATAAGAGGATAGTTGCTTTACAATGCTGTGTTTGTTTCGGCTGTAGAGAAGAGTGAATCAGCTAGACATATACATGTATCCCCAACTTTTTGGATTTCCTTCCCATTTAGGTCCGGCTTCCCTGGTAGCTCAGCTTGTAGAGAATCTTCCTGCAATGTGGGAGACCTGGGTTCAGTCCCTGGGTTGGAAGATCCCCTGGAGAAGGGAACAGTGACTGACTTTAGTATTCTTGCTTGTAGAATTCCATGGACAGAGAAACTTGGCAGGCTACATACAGTCCATGGGGAAGCAAAAAATCTGACATGACTAAATGACTTTCACTTTACTTCACTCCCATTTTAGGACACCACAGAGCTCTGAGTAGAGTTCCCTGTGCTATACAGTAGATTCTCATTAGTTACCTATTTTATATGTAGTGGTATATATATGTCAGTCCCAATTTCCCAATTCAGCCCACCTCCACTTTCCCTTCTTGGTGTTCATACATTTGCTCTCTATGTCTGTTTTTAAAAAAAAAAAAAAAAAAACCCAGAAAACAAAACTTTAATTAAATTTATATGTGGATATCTACACTTAAGACTTCCTTAGTCTTAAACACTGGGGAGGGCTGCTCTGCTCAGGTAACATACTCTCCGAATATCCTTCCAGTGACAACTCAAAAGAGTTAGCTGCTCTATTTCCAGCTGAGCTCATTCTTTACCATCTGAGCCACAGGGGAAGCTCAAATGAAAGTGAAAGTCGCTTAGTCGTGCCTGACTCTTTGCGACCCCATGGACTATAGAGTCCATGGAATTCTCCAGGCCACAATCCTGGAGTCGGTTGCCTTTCCCTTCTCCAAGGGATCTTCCCAACCCAGGGATTGAACCCAGGTGTCCCAAATTGCAGGCGGATTCTTTACCAGCTGAGCCACAAGAGAAGCCCTCTTTTTCCAGAGCAACTTGAAAGCAGGAATTGTGTCTGAATGACCTTTGTATTCCTAGCTTCCTTTATGTTGCCTCGTAGATGATAAAATGTTTATTTAATGAATGAGCACAGCTCTTACAGTATGTAGTCAACTTTCAACTCCCCTCTACAAATCCCCAGACTCTTTGAAAGTAAAGCCTAATGTCTCTTTATATTTATAATCTGAGTGTCTGGTACAGCATAGGCAGTTAATACATGCATGATGTATATGATGAAAGAATTAATACCTTGGTACGTACAGGGAATATCACCATGTTATAGAAGCATGCAATAATCAATATTGAGCAAGACTCTTAAATTATTTAGATAATATACTCATATTGGGCTTCCCTGGTGGTGCTAGTGGTAAAAAATCTGCCTGCCAATGCAAGAGGTACAAGTGATGTGTGTTCCGTCCCTGGGTTGGGAAAACCCCTGGAGAAGGAAATGGCACCCACTCCAGGATTCTTGCCTGGATAATCCCATGGACAGAGGAGACTGGCCGGCTACAGTCAGACATGACTGAGCGACTGAGAGACAGAGAACTTATATTCATCACACTCTGGGAGGAAAACACAGACATGTGTGTGTCTATAATTGATACATATTGTTGTTCAATCACTAACTCATGTCTATGTTTTTACCCTATGGACTGCAAAAGGCCAAGCCTTCCTGTCCCTCACTATCTCCTGGAATATGCCCAAGTTCATGTCCATTGAATCGGTGATGCCATCCAACCATCTCATCCTTTGCTGCCCACTTCTCCTGTTGCCTTCAATTTTTCCCAGCATCAGGGTCTTTTCCATTAAGTTGGCTCTTTGCATCAGGTGGCCAAAGTATTGGAGCTTCATCTTCAGCATCAGTCCTTCCCATGAGTATTCAGGGTTGATTGCCTTTAGGATTTACTGATTTGATCTCCTTGCAGTCCAAAAGACTCTCAAGAGTCTTTTCCAGCACCACAATTTGAAGGCATCAATTCTTTGGAGAGCAGCCTTCTTTATGGTCCAACTCTCACATCCATACATGACTACTGGAAAAACCATAGCTTTGACTATACCTTTGTCAGCAAAGTGATGTCTTTGCTTTTTAACACACTGTCTAGGTTTGTCATAGCTTTCCCTGCAAGGAGCAAGCGTCTTCTAATTTCATGGTATGTATATAGATACACATATATGTACACAATCTCAGAGTATGATTAGTATCTTAACATATTTTAATTAAGAATAAATTGCAAGATTTTGTTATTAGAGAGGTCAGTACCTGCTGTCCCTGTCCTCCCCCTACCAAAGAAAAATTTATGTATTTAAATCATCTCCTTCCTTGCCCACATTAGATATTCGTATGAGGTTGTGATTATATCTGATGTAAGCATGTGACAGTGCTTTGGAGTAACTATGAAATTATTCATTTTTGCTTCTTTCTAAACCTTTTGTGTAATCATTTGTGCAGGCTGCCCTGACACTGACACCGTTGGCTGTGCCAGTCAGCGTCAGCACAGGAAGCCTCCTGAAGAGGAGGGTTACACAACTTCTATTTTTAATGCTTTCGTGAATTGCAACACTGGTTCTGCCTTGTTTTCTGACATAGACAATAGTAAAATATCAGCCCCTTCTCTGCTTAACTCATTTGCATGGGATTTTATTAGGAGGAGGACTCATTGATGAGCTTGTGTGTGGTGCTTAGTTGCTCAGTCGTGTCTGACTCTGCAACTCCATGAACTGTAGCCTGCCAAGCTCCTCTGTCCAAGATGATCTCCAAGCAAGAATACTGGAGTGGGTTGCCAACCCTTCCTCCAGGGGAACCTTCCCAACCCAGGGGTCGAATCCAGGTCTCCTGCATTGCAGTTGGATTCTTTACTGTCTGAGCCACTGATGAACTCAGGAGAAACTGCCCCACTCATTGGGGTGAGTAATTGACAGTGTGGGAAATGGAGTAAAAGATGGATGCTTTCAAACCTGCTCTTACCACTTCCTGTTATAATTTTGGACTAGTGCAACATTGAACAAGTGACTTATTTGATCTGAGCTTCTGCTTAGTCATTATCAAAGTGGAAATAAAATTAGTATATACTTCCTTGTGGCTCAGCTGGTAAAGAATCCGCCTGCAATTTGGGACACCTGGGTTTGATCCCTGGGTTGGGAAGATCCCTTGAAGAAGGGAAAGGCTGTCCACTCTAGTATTCTGGCCTGGACAATTCCATTGACTGTATAGTCCATGGGATCACAAAGAGTCGGACACAACTGAGCAACTTTCACTTTCACTTCAATGCATTATGAAACATGTAATTAACTCATGCCTTATGCAGTGACTGGTATATAAAAAGTATACATTAAGTTTTTTTTTTATTACTGTTTCTACTGTTTTATTTCTGAGCATTTCAAGGTTTACATGGTACACTTTTTTGTCAGTAGCAAGATAGAATAATGATTATACTTAACTAGCTCATTTGTTGTGATGCAATTCGTTAACCAGTGTCTGTTGACATTGATCACATGTTTTGTTTGATTTAAGAAAAGAAAAATCAAATTCTGGAAAAATGATCTAATTTATGATCAGTTGATACCAAATTACTAGACTGA